>NC_081575.1:73392599-73405649 GCF_022355385.1 Mustela nigripes | reverse complement strand
TTGGGGGCGCCTGGGTGGCTCAGCGGGTTAAGCCTCTGCCTTCGGCTCAGGTCATGATCCCAGGGTTCTGGGATTGAGTCCCGCATCTGGCTCTCTGCTCAGCAGGGAGCCTGCTTCCTCCTCTCTTTCTCTCTCTGGCTGCTTATGATCTCTCTCTGTCAAATAAATAAATAAATTCTTTAAAAAAAAAAAGAAAAAAAAAAGAGGAGACAAATGGAAGAAGAGTAGTTATTTTTATATTTCCCCTTTTTTAAAAAAAATATATTTTTTTAAATTTCTTTTCAGTGTTCCAGAATTCATTATTTATGCACCACACCCACTGTTCCATGCAATACGTGCCCTCCATAATGACCACCACCAGGCTCACCCAAATTCCCATCCCTGCCAAACCCTCAGTTTGTTCCTCAAAGTTCACAGTCTCTCATTTCCCCCTCTCATTTCCCCCAACTCCCTTCTCCTCTCCATCTCCCCATGTCCTCCGTGTTATTCCTTATGCTCCACAAGAAAGCAAAACAAAATGATAATTGACTCTCTGTGCTTGACTTATTTCACTCAACATAATCTCTTCTAGTCCCATCCATGTTGATACAAAAGTTGGGTATTTATCTTCTTTGATGGAGGCATAATACTCTGTAGTATATACGGACCATATCTTCTTCATCCATTCGTCCATTGAAGGGTGTCTTTGTTCTTTCCACAGTTTGGTGACTGTGACCATTGCTGCTATGAACATTGGGGTACAAATGGCCCTTCTTTTCACTACATTTGTATCTTTGGGGTAAACACCCAGTAGTGCAATTGCAAGGTCATAGGGAAACTCTATTTTTAATTTCTTAAGGAATCTCCACACTGTTTTCCAAAGTGGCTGCACCAACTTACATTCCCACCAACAGTGTAAGAGGGTTCCCTTTTCTCCACATCCTCTCCAACACATGTTGTTTACTGTCTTGTTAATTTTGGCCATTCTAATTGGTGTAAGGTGGTATCTCAATGTGGTTTTGATTTGAATCTCCCTGATGGCTAGTGATGTTGAACATTTTTTCAAGTGTCTGTTAGCCATTATATTTCCCCTTTTTATAAAACACAACATGACATATGACAGAGTTTAGTAAGTGGAGAAATCTTCCATCAAACCCCACCATTTAACATAGTAAGTATTATTTATTTATATTTCTTGTCATAGCTCATATAATAATTTTCCATTGTGTAGTCATTATATATATAAAAAAGTACTACTACTTTATCTTTACTTAATATATCACTAAAAGCTTAAGTAAATGCTGCTTAGTTTTCAAAAATGAACACTTTCATGGTTTTGTAAAATTCCATCCAATGTCTATGCCATAATTTACTATTACTCTTTTGGGAGTCATTTAGATTAGTCCCAGCATTTGCCAGTATTTATAACACTGCAGTGAATGTGAGGAAGAGAAAATCTAAACCCCTTAGCATGATATATATATAGAAAGCCATTTGATGCCTGGATCCATCCTAGCTTACTTTCTGGACTTACCTCCCCAGATGTATGCTATATTATGGGCTTGTGGGAACAAGGTTTTCTAAGTAAGCCATACCTTTTATACCTTTCAGCTCTAGCATATGTCTTCCCTTTCAGTTTGAAACATCAAGTGTGTCTTCTTCATCTCCCTCCACTCCATGTCACCTCCACTGGAAATTTTCTTTAATACTCCTAGGTAGTTAGTATTTGTTGTACCATCCTCTGTGTGTGGACTGTACTTCCTTTATAAGAACTTCTGTTATGATATTTAACATGTGGTGTTGCAGCCATTAGGCTCTCAGACTTTTTCCTTCAGTAAACTCATGGACTTGAAAACTTCTAACTACTCTGCCTCAAGAAGGGGATCTTTGTCCAGGTGGAGGTGGTTAGGGATGGACAGGTCTTTGAAGAATGTATAGTCAGTGGCAGACATAGAGAGAGAGAAGCAGCAATAATGTATGCAAGGGATCCAAGAGTGTTGAATTAGAACCTAGTAGGACATACACGACACTAGTAATAGAAAAAATACACCTTGGAGGAGGGAAAGATAATTAACACCTACAGGGCAGAGACGCTCCTTGAGAGAGTTTTGTTGGCCTTGACCCACCAGTGCAAACTTCTTAAACATTCCAGATCTCAGTTTCCTATCTGTGATATGGAAAGAGTAATAACACCCTACTTCTTAGGGTTATGGCAAAGATTCAGGCACTAATGCATCTGAAAGTGCTCTGTGAGGTGTGGGGTACAGAGGAGGGAAGTTAGGCTGAGGCTATCCCAGAATTTTTCTGGTTGTCCTCTTAAAGTTCTTTCCTTGTGTGTTCCCTATTAAGCTTCTGAGCCCAGAAAGACAGATGCTATGGTTTCCCTGAGCAAGACCCACAGCTTTGTACTTTAGTAGAAGTTATGCAGGGAAGTCCCATTCATGTAAGCAGGGTGGCTCCAGCTGGCCCTAGTCAAGAATAGCCCCAAGGGGCTGGAAAGGGAGGTGCCACCTTCTCTCTAGCTCTTTAACATCAAATGGATGGTACTACAGTAGAAGTTTTCAGCTGGAGGTGGAGGTATTTATAGAAGCTGCAGTGAAGCTGGGTACCTTTCAGGCCTCCTGGCCCCAAACCTGCCATGGATAGAAGGAAGGGTATCTGTGTCTGTCACTGACTATATATTATTCAAAGGCTTGCCCATCCACCTGTCTTGGGCAGATAGCTCATGGGCAACCATCCAAGCCAGATTCAAGGTCTTTGGATGTGTTTTGTTTTCTCCACATACTACTGTGGCTTTTTGCTGCTGTTGTGGCCATTTGAAAACCCTTAAGTAACCCAGGACTTTGTTTTATAGAGGAAACAAATTATATGAACCTATGGAAGATCTATTAATTATAAAGTACAACAAAGGGAAGGACTTGCTCAAGGTCCCATAGTCAGGGACAGAATCAGGTCTTAAAGCCAGGACTCTCAGGAGTGTGTTCCTTCCATTCTATCAGCTTATGCCACTAAGAATGTAAACTTCATGAGAACAGGGAGAGTTTCCCACTACTCATTGTATCCCAGTACCTAGTACAATGCCTGGCATAGAGGAGGGACTCAAAAAATATATGTTGAATAGATGCATTAATAGCTACTATTGTCAAGTTGGATTGTGTTTCACAGACTTCTTTGACTAAGTCTACTAGAAAGCCAAACAACAATTTCAGTGGTGCACTGGAAATTACCTAATATAAACCCAGCTGGGCCCTGGAAGAAGCTGAGTAGTGCCAAGGAATGGGGAGGAGTAGTCCCTCTTGTGTACCTTAGAGAACCTGTTTACCTGTGAGCAGTCAGCTAGTTCACAGACAATTCCCATTCACTGTTTTATGTCTTCAAAAAATATTGGTAGCATCACAAGGGAGAATATTTGAATCAAAGTTTTTGGTGGATTCTATAGCAGCCATGCAGACATTTCTATATGCCTTTGTGAAGCAACCTACACTTTGGTTCTGGAGTACATATTTGAAACATTACCCAATTTTTAAATATTTTTTATATTTATTCATTTGAGAGAGATACAGAGACAGAGCACAAGCAAGGGGAGAGCCAGAGGGGGAGGGAGAAGCAGACTCCATGATGAGCCAGGATCCCAACGTGGGGCTTGATCCCAGGACCTGGAGCTTATGACCTGAGCCTAAGGCAGATGCTTAACCATCTGAGCCACCCAGTTTTAAAATTTACCCCTACCCAATTTTTAAATTTAATTTTTGTGTGTGTGTGTGCTGCTCACTGTGCTATAGCCAGCAGGCAGGGATGCCTTGTATTATCTAATATTTAGAGGTATGTGCTCCTGAGGTTTAGGGATTGAGTTGACTCCTATGCTCAGGGATGGGCAGGACCAGGCACAGATCAAGGAAGATAGCAGGGAAGATCTATAGATCATCATTTTGGGGCACTCAACATCTGTGTTCTCCTGTTGCCACTGTTGCCACCACCACTGCCACCACCATTACCTTTGCTGCCTTAGGGCCCAGAACGGCAATTCTTTGCAGAATTGGGCATATTTTAATCAAGGTCAGCTAATCAGGGGAGCAATAGAAGGTACTCTTTTTCCTACCCATTTTTGAGAGTAAGGTGTGGCTAGCATTCGGGAGGTTTAGGTTGAAGCCTACTAGATACAGTTGGGTGCTCCAAAATAGGTAAGTTCCTCTGAAAGTCATCTTGTCTTTAAATAATTTCTCCATCTGTTCTTAAAGTGCTGAGATAGATACCATATAGGGTATATTAACAGTCTGTGCTGCTTGGTAGGGCATAGTTTAAAAGACTATTACAATTTATGATTTGGCTTTTTTTATTATGAAACTAAGATATATTTGCTGTGAGAAATGAAATAGTACAAAAAAAGGAGAATTCCTTGTCTTCTGACCTGACTATTCTTTGGAGATAACAACCATTTATCTGAACTTACAGTCCTTTGTAAATGTATTTATACACATATGATTTTAAATACATGCATAACACAAATCCATACTGTTCTGCATTTTTTTACTTATTTTGTGGTGGCCATCTTTTCATGTCAAATCATGTTTTAATGTCTATATGATGAACTCATTAATAAGCAAGTTATCAAATGGGTGGAACACATAAAATCTACATGAAAGAAAAGGACCCATATTCTTTGTTTAGTGGAAAATGAAGAAGATATTTTATTTACCTGCCAGAGAAAGAAAGGCTTCTTGGAGAAGGCAGGAATTGTGGACCATTCTGTTAGCATGAAGGATAGGATGAGGAAAGTTATTTCCCTTTCCAAGCCCCTCATCTCAAGATTGCTGTGCTTTCACCTGTGTGTAAATAATCTTAGTGGAATGCCTAGCAAGTAGGTAAACCACTTCCCTCTGTTTTATGTGGACCCTTTCTCTTGCATTTTTGCCACTTTGGAGTAGCTTGAGTCCAAACAGTACCTGACTGAGAACCCTGTTTCCTAGAAGACCTCTAGTTGCCTTAGTTGTTTAAGGTTAAGGAAAGTAGCTGTGTGTGTGTGTGTGTGTGCGTAGTAGGTGGAGTAGTGGTGGTGGTCACATGCCTTTCCAGTTCTCCCCAGAGAAGAGCATTGAAGTTGGATTAGAATCCTCCCCACCACTCATAGTTATCAGGGATCTTGTTCAGGTTGCAGAAAAGTGGAACTTTGCAGAGTATTCAGTTATAATTAAGCCATCTGGTTGAAGAGTTGAGGAAAATAGTGATTTTTGAATTACAAAAATATATATACACTATATTTTGAAAACAAATTTAGCCTAGTAGCTTCCCCTGGTCTTAGAAGCTTGCTAGCTTGAAGATACTGATCATGTTGAAAGGAGCCAGACCCAATGAGGACAAGCAGAAATTCCCGGATATGCAAGATATCTTCTGCCCACTCATGGCATGCCCCTCCCTTCTCTTGTCTCTTAGTTCCCAGACTTTCATAGTGGATGGAACAGAGTTTATGCTTGTCCAGCCTTTAATCCTAAAGCCTCTGACACCAGAGGTTAACCTTGATTCAGACAGACCTACAGGCTGCAGCAGGTGCCATCGCCTTCTTCTTTAGATAAACAGGAAGCTGCCTGAAGATTCTGAGTGATTGGAACTTTCTGAATCTTATGGAGCAAGGAGAGCAAGGCTCTGAGAGAGAACTCCAAAAAGGGAAAGGAGATGACACTTGGGATACTTTATTCTTTGGGCTACTTGGGTCAAAAATATCTTCAGGCATTTACTGTAGGCCAAGCTTGCAAGAAGTTCTGTATTTTAGCATATTGGTTGTGTGACCTCAGGGAAGTCCCTTAACCTCCCTGTGCCTCCCATTCTTCATTAGTAAAGTGGAGATGAAAATGCTAGCCTCAGAGTTGGTGGGAAACTTGGATAAGATAAAACTGGAAAACCCTCAAATGTTAATTCTGTAGAAAATAAACATACAGGATTCAAGTCCTCAGAGATGCTTAAGTCATGTTTTAACAGCCTCTGTTGACAAAGGTAGTAGAGTCCCGGTGGATGAAAGACTTTAACCTCATCATTAAGAATGGTTATCCTTAAAAGGGTAAGCCTCGGTTACTAGGAAGAGTTCATTCCCGTGAAACAACTCATTTATAAACCATCCAGGACCAGTGATGCATTGCCGTATAATCAGCTCTCAACTAACCATAACAACACTTTTTTTAAAATTTATTTTCAGCATAACAGTATTCATTATTTTTGCACCACAGCCAGTGCTCCATGCAATCCATGCCCTCTATAATACCCACCACCTGGTACTCCGACCACCCACCACCCACCCCTTCAAAACCCTCAGATTGTTTTTCAGAGTCCATAGTCTCTCATGGTTCACCTCCCCTTCCAATTTCCCCCAACTCTCTTCTCCTCTCTGACTCCCCTTGTCCTCCATGCTATTTGTTATGCTCCACAAATAAATGAAACCATATGATAATTGACTCTCTGCTTGACTTATTTCACTCAGCATAATCTCTTCCAGTCCCGTCCATGTTGCTACTTTCTTCTTCCAGTTACCTACACTGGCTTTCCTAAGCCATGTAAGCCCAGGGAATGCAAACTCTCTTTGCTCTTCTTACAGTCCAAACAAGAATAATTAGTTAGGGAAATAAAGTCCAAACAATTTCCCAGACATAAAGTGGTTAGAGTGCTACTGCTGAGTTGTCCGTAGGGTATTACACTTTTCTTTTTATTTTATTTATTTATTTGTAAGAGAGAGAGAGTGAGAGCGAGCACAGGCAGACAGAGTGAAAGGCAGAGTCAGAGGGAGAAGCAGGCTCCCTGCGGAGCAAGGAGCCCGATGTGGGACTCGATCCCAGGACGCTGGGATCATGACCTGAGCCAAAGGCAGCTGCTCAACCAACTGAGCCACCCAGGCGTCCCTACACTTTTTTTTTAATGCTATTTTTCCACTTTATTCTGGGAAATACTTTTTATTTATTTTTATTTTTTTTAGTAAGCTTATAGTTTGTATTTTCTTAAACTTTTTTTAATTTTTTCAGTGTTCCAAGATTCACTGATTATGCATCATACCCAGTGCTCCATGCAATATGTGCCCTCCTTAATACTTAACCACCAGGCTCACCCAACTCCCCACATCCTCCCCTCCAAAACTCTCAGTTTGTTTCTCAGAGTCCACAGTCTCTCATGGTTCTTCTCCCCCTCTGATTTTCCCCAACTCCCTTCTCCTTCTCCCAGTGTCCTCTGTGTTATTCCTTATGCTCCACAAGTAAGTGAAACCATATGATAATTGACTCTCTCTGTTTGACTTATTTCACTCATCATAATCTCCTCCAGTCTCATCCATGTGGATACAAAAAGTTGGGTATTCATCCTTTCTGATGGAGGCATAATATACTGTGGTATATATGGGCCATATCTTCTTTATCCATTCATCTGTTGAAGGACACTTTATCCATTCATCTGTTGAAGTGCATCTTGGCTCTTTCCACAGTTTGGCAACTGTGGCCATTGCTGCTATGAACATTGAGGTACAGATGGCCCTTCTTTTCACTATATCTGTATCTTTGGGGTAAATACCCAGTAGTGCAATTGCAGGATCATAGGGTAGCTCTATTTTTAATTTCTTAAGGATTCTCCATACTGTGGCTGCACCAACTTGCATTCCCACCAAAAATGTAAGAGGAGGATTCCCCTTTCTCCACGTCCTCTCCAACACTTGTTGTTTCTTGTTTTGCTAATTTTGGTCATTCTAACTGGTGTAAGTAAGGTGGTATCTCAATGTAGTTTTGATTTGAATTTCCCTGAAGGCTAATGATGATGAACATTTTTTTGGGTGTTGAGTTTGAGGAGTTCTTTATGGATCTTGGATATCAGCCCTTTGTCTGTGGTGTCATTTGCAAATATCTTCTCCTATTCTGTGGGTTGCCTTTTTGTTCTGTTGACTGTTTCTTTTGCTGTGCAGAAGTTTTGTTCTTGATGAAGTCCCAAAACTTCATTTTCACTTTTGTTTCCTTTGCATTTTGATAGATGTTTTGAAAGAAGTTGCTGTAGCCAGTGTCGAAGAGGTTACTGCCTATGTTCTCCTCTAGGATTTTCATAGATTCCTGCCTCACGTTGAGGTCTTTTATCCATTTTGAATTTATCTTTGTGTATGGTGTAAGAGAATGGTCATGTTTCCTCAATACATAGCTGTCCAATTTTCCCAGCACCATTTATTGAAGAGACTATCTTTTTCCATTGGACATTTTTTCCTGCTTTGTCAATTATTTGACCATAGAGTTGCAGGTCCATATCTGGGCTCTCTACTCTGTTCCACTGGTCTCTGTGTGTGTTTTTGTGCAGGTGACATGGCACTTTATGTGGAAAACCCAGAAGACTCCATCTCCAAACTACAAGAATTTATTTAGCAATTCAGTAATGTGGCAGGATACAGAATCAATCTACAGAAATCAGTTGCTTTCTTACATGCTAACAATGAAAACTCAGAAAGGGAAATTAAAGAATCAATTCCATTTACTATAGCACCAAGGACCACAAGATACCTAAGAATAAACCTAACCAAAAATGTAAAGGATCAGTACTTGAGGAACTACAGAATGCTCATAAAAGAAATTGAAGAAGACACAAAATGATGAAAAAGAATTCCATGCTCGTGCAGGAGAATAAATACTGTTAATATATCTATACTGCCCAGAGCAATCTATACTTTCAATGCCATCCCGATCAAAATTCCACCAGCGTTTTTGAAAATGCTGGAACAAATAATCCTAAAAATTTGTATGGAACCAGATAAGACCCTGAATTGCTAAGGAAATGTTGAAAAAGAAAAAGAAAACTGGGGGCATCGTGTTGCCTGATTTCAAGCTTTACTACAAAGATCACCAAGACAACATGGTACTGGCATAGGGTATTACTCTTATGCTGATGTGGATAACTGACTTTAACCAAAAGGAAAACAGTGAACTTGGCTTCTGAAACAAAGAAAGAAATAAGCTTCTACTTTCCTGACCATTTGTGCCCTCAGTAGCATCCTTCTAGGCTATGAACTCAGATAGGGGTACCAAATTTATAAGACTGGGATTGACAGAGGGAGGTATCCTTTCAAAGAGTGGAGATAGAAGAGACCATGTATGAGATTGTCCTACATAGGACATTATTCCAGCATTCTACATTATTCCAAGGGGGTTTGAACCGTTCTCCTTTCCACACTCTATTGGGATTCAACCTTTGTCAAGGGAGCCAAGACTGAAGAAATCTTGATAAAGCTTTTAGAGACCCATCTAGGTGAGTTCTTCTGAAACCTCTAGCTGTTGAACAGCCCAGAAAAAGGAATGCTTGGGTGAGGAAGCTAGGAGGAAGTTATAAATTAAGGATAGCTATCTGCTCTCCACATAGTTCCCTGTTTAAAACAACCTTGACAGATGTGAATTGAAGGAATCCTTTTACAGGTTGGCTAGTATTGCCCTGCAATTATTTTCCAGTGTTCCTAGCTTTACTTATCCCTTGCCTGGACAAAAACAAAACAAAGAAAAACAAAACAAAACAAAGCAAAACAACAACAACAAAAAAACAAGGTCTCCAACACAAATACTGATAATTCTCTGTGTTTGTGATATGCATCATAGCTGTCAAAACCCTTTTTACCAGTGTTATGTCATTTGATATTTATTAGCTCTCTCCAGTTGGCAGGTTAGGAATTATTGTCCCCCTATTTTCATATGGGAACACAGACTCTACAAAAATTACTCAGCTAATGAATAAGGGAGATAGGACTTGAGTGGGAAACAAGAAGACTTTAGCTTTAGACTCTGCATAAGGTGGAGTATGGGAAGGGGAGATAAATGTTGTTTCACCGAGGCCTGAACTTAAGCTCTAGTCATAATTAGGCCAGAGTTCTAAGACTAGAAAGGAAGTTTCAGGCTTAAACATGAGGTACTTCCCCTGTACCAATAGTTGCTCAACCTCCCTTTAGTTTCTCCTTCTAATATATCACTAATCAAGAATAAAGTTTAGAGAGAATTCTAGTAATTGAGATTGGTGTGTGGATGGCCATCTGTCAGTTGTTTATGTTCTGCCCATTTGGGGTCTAGCCTGACTCTTGTTTTGTAGCTGGTATCCTGTGTCACCCTTCTTGCTAGTGTCAAACCACTGCTTTCAAGTCTAGTCAAGCTTTCCACCTGGTTGAGCCAGTAACTTACTTGGTTTTGCCTTACTTCTGAACACATAGATGTTGCCTGCAGTGAGAATTGTTTGGGGACTGCTTTGACCTAGCTAATGTAGCATCTTGTTTGTACCTTGGGATCATGAACATTGGTCCAACTTGTTGAATGGAGGAGGTGCTGGGGAATTGTGAGAAGAGCACCCTTCTGGAGTTGAAGAGATGGAGTTTTGTCTGGGCTCTGCTGCTAGCTTTCCAGAGTACCATTGGCCTTTTGGGGCCATAGTCTTTTCTACAAGGAGTTGGTTTGCCTAATCTCTGAGGGCCATTCCTGTTCTGAAAGTCTGTGATTTACTCAGAAATGTTATATTCCCCTGACAGTGGACATGGCTTTGCTCACCTTGAGTAGAAGGTTGGTGGTTGCTGCTTCTTCTTCTTCTTCTTCTTCTTTTCAAATAATGCATCCATTGTCTGGGATTGCATTTTTTTTTATGTTATGTTAGTCATCATAGAGTACATCATTCATTTGTGATATAGCATTCAATAATTCATTATTTGCATATAACACCCAGTGTTCCTTACAACACATGTCCTCCTTAATACCCATCACCACAAGCTTCTTCTATGGTAGGAAAGGGGATTATGTTTCAAGTCCTCCCTGGGGCCCAAGAAGGTGTTTAATGTGGAGACCCAGGCAATTCCAGGAGGACATCTTGGTTTCTTTTCACCCACCAGCCTCCAAAAGAACTTTTTATTTGGGAAGAAAGGTGACTAGGAGCTTCAGGGTGGATATAACACATACTGCATTCTGTGGGACCCAATAAGTATATCTTTTCACTACTAGATGGGGAACCCTTTGAAGTAAGGGCTTGTCATAATCTTTGTGTTCTCAGTACCCAGTACTCTGCCCCACACTTTGCAGGTATTCAATAACTGCTGGGTTTTCTTCTCCTATTTATCCCTTGAGTCAGACTAGATTCTCTGGAAACCTTCCATCTCCAGATGGAAGAATCTAGAAGCTAATGGGGAGAAAAGGGTTATATCTGAGTATTGGCCATCAGTGGTACCCCTTGTATCCAGAAGCCCACAGTTCTTAGTAGTAGCTGATTTAAAGGTATATATGCTTTCACACATACATATTTTTCTTTTCTTTCTTTTTTTCTACAGAAGGGGTAAATGTGAGGATCCGGGGCATGGAGTGGGAGGTCAGAAGGTGGACTTCTGAATGGTTGTTTTTTCTCACCACTTCCTTATGAGAGAAGTACTAACTGGACCCTGAGGATCCTAGACCTAGTCCAGAGGAGAAAGGCTTGTGTGCAGTGTTGACTACTAATAGAGGTCTTTAGCCTTGGAACTTTGTGGTTGGCACTAATTTCATTTATTTTAATTTCTTTTCAGTGTTCCAGAATTCATTGTTTTTGCACCACACCCAGTGTTCCATGCAATATGTGCCCTCTATAATACCCACGACCAGGCTCACCCAACCTCCCAGCCCCCTCCAAAACCTTCAGTTTGTTTCTCAGAGTCCACAGTCTCTCGTGGTTCATCTCCCCCTCTAATTTCCTCCAACTCACTTCTCCTCTCCATCTCCCCATGTCCTCCATGTTATTCCTTATGTTCCACAAGTAAGCGAAACTATATGACAATTGACTCTCTCTGCTTGACTTATTTCACTCAGCATAATCTCCTCCAGTCTCATCCATATTGATACAAAAGTTGGGTATTCATGCTTTCTGATGGAGACATAATATTCCATGGTATATATGGACCATAGTTTCTTTATCCATTCATCTGTTGAAGGGCATCTTGGTTCTTTCCACAGTTTGACAACTGTGGCCATTGCTGCTATGAACACTGGGGTATAGATGGCCCTTCTTTTCACTACATCTGTATCTTTGGGGTAAATACCCAGTAGTGCAATTGCAGGGTCATAGGAAAGCTCTATTTTTAATTTCTTGAGGAATCTCCACACTGTTTTCCAAAGTGGCCAGGTGGGATTTATCCATGGGATGCAGGGTTGGTTCAACATTTGCAAATCAATCAATGTGATAGAACAAATCAATAAGAGAAGAGAGAAGAACCACATGGTCCTCTCAATTGATGCAGAAAAAGCATTTGACAAAATACAACATCTGTTCCTGATTAAAGCAATTCAAAGTATAGGGATAGAAGGAACATTCCTCACCTTCATAAAATCTATCTATGAAAAACCCACAGCGAATATCATCCTCAATGGGGAAAAGCTGATGACAACCTTCCCTTCGAGATCAGGAACATGACAAGGATGCTCACTCTCACCACTGTTGTTCAACATAGTAGTAGAAGTCCTAGCAACAGCAATCAGACAACAAAAAGAAATAAAAGGTATTCAAATTGGCAATGAAGAAGTCAAACTCTCTCTCTTCACAGATGACATGATACTTTATATGGAATACCCAAAAGAAATTGAGGAAGACACAAAAAGATGGAAGATCATTCTATGCTCATGGATTGGAAGAATAAACACTGTTAAAATGTCTATACTGCCTAGAACAATCTATACTTTCAATGCCATTCCAATACAAATTACACCGGCATTTTTCAAATAGCTGGAACAAACAATCCTAAAATTTGTATGGAATCAGAAGAGATTCTGAATTGCTAAGGAAAGGTTGAAAAAGAAAAACAAAGCTGGGGGTATCACGTTGCCTGATTTCAAGCTTTACTATCAAGCTGTGATCACCAAGATAGCATGGTACCGGCACAAAAACAGACACATAGACCAGTGGAACAGAGTAGAGAGCCCAGATATGGACCCTCAACTTTATGGTCAAATAATCTTCGACAAAGCAGGAAAAAATATACAGTGGAAAACAGTTTCTTCACTAATTGCATTCTTTTTTTTTTTAATTTCTTTTCAGTGTAACAGTATTCATTGTTTTTGCACCACACCCAGTGCTCCATGCAAT
>NC_081575.1:73361484-73392499 GCF_022355385.1 Mustela nigripes | reverse complement strand
CCCCTTCAAAACCCTCAGATTGTTTTTCAGAGTCCATAGTCTCTCATGGTTCACCTCCCCTTCCAATTTCCCTCAACTCCCTTCTCCTCTCCATCTCTCCTTGTCCTCCATGCTATTTGTTATGCTCCACAAATAAGTGAAACCTAATTTCATTCTTAGCTCTCCTTCCCACTGAGTTAGATGTCTCTTCCTTGATTTCTTTTTATTCTTTAAACCTTTGCTAAGGGGATAGGGAGGGAAGCAAGCCATACATGTCTGTTTCCTTTTTGAACCCTTAATAGGGCAGCTGGGCAGGTCCCTTTCTTCTTTCTTCTTCATGCATGGCTCTTGTTCTTCAAGGCCGGAGGTTTGAGCCGGAGGCCTAGGGGCTAGGTACTCCATGGCTCAGCTCCTGGCCTGGGGCCTACTACTGAGGGGGATCTGTATTAACCAGGGCCTTTCTGTTACGTGAATGAACCTTTGGGGAAGATGGTTAGTGCTCTAAGCTTACTGCTTATTTTTTTCCCAGTGCTTTTACTTAGGAAGGAAGTAACCTACTGTGTATGATTGTTTGGGCCAGTTATCTTTGGCTAACTTTTGGATAAGACCCTTGATGCCCGTGTTTTATAGAAAGTAGAATGTTATGAGAGGTGTTAGTCCAGATTTGAGGCCTTACTGATAGTGAGTAGAGTTACTAGCCTGACAAGTATTGGTCCAGTCTAGAAGTTGGCAAACTTGTTTGGGTCCTATTTATTGTGTGTATTGTAAGAATAGGTTTCAAAAAAAAAAAAACCTGCTAAAAAGAGAAAAAAGGGGTGTCTGAGTGGCTCAGTGGGTTAAAGCCTCTGCCTTCAGCTCAGGTCACGATCTCAGGGTCCTGGGATTGAGCCCCACATCGGCTTTCTGCTCAGCCAGGAGCCTGCCTAACCTCCCCCGCCCGCCACCTGCCTCTCTGCCTACTTGTGATTTCTGTCTGTCAAATAAATAAATAAAATCTTTAAAAAAATAAAAATAAAAAGAGAAAAAAAATAGAATATGCAACAGAGACCATATGTGGCTCATAGAAACAGTTTGCCTATCCCTGATAGTCTGTGCTTTATATTACCAGTTTATTATGTACCAATTTTTTTAAGATTTTATTTATTTATTGGACACAGAGAAATCCCAAGTAGGCAGAGAGGCAGGCAGAGAGAGAGGGGGAAGCAGGATCCCCGCAGAGCAGATAGCCCAATGTTGGGCTTGATCCCAGGACCCTGTGATCATGACCTGAGCTGAAGGTAGAGGCCTAACCCACTGGGCCACCCAGGCACCTCTATATACCAATTTCTTATAAACTCACGACACCATTATAACAGTGTCTATAGTCACCAAATTCCTGAGCCATGCACCCATATGGTAGACCTCTGAATCCTGATTTATAGGGTTGAATCCTGATTTATAGTTACAGGGTTGTTTGTAGCCAGCCCCTTCCATATTTGTTACTAACTAACCAACCACTCTGTCTCCTTCTGATGTAATTTGGGGCCTTAGTCACTAGGGTTAGAATTAAAATTGTATCCTCAGAGCAAAAAGACCCTGATAGATGATAGTTTTCTTCCAGCTCATCATTCCTATGATCAGATGGCCCTGAATCTGATAAGTATGCAGCTGCTGTTGATAGTAATTAGGGAGATTTGAAAAAGAAAACACAAAGTCCAAAGCTATACTCAACAGTGGATTCCAGAGCTGGGACTGTCTCTTCCTATTCCTTCCACCACACTTTATTTTTGGCTTTGCTGAGCCTCCTAAAATCCAGTCTGGCTTTTTTTTTTTAATTTTTCAATTTATTTATTTTCAGAAAAACAGTATTCATTATTTTTTCACCACACCCAGTGCTCCATGCAATCCGTGCCCTCTATAATACCCACCACCTGGTACCAGTCTGGCTTTTTGAGAAGATACATCCTTTGTGTTTTTCTGAGACCATGCCTAAACAGAAGGTAATTTTGAAGTATGACACAGAAACTCTTTGGAGTTATGGGAATGACACAGTACGGCTCTAGTGATAGGCTTATTGGGACACAGAGACATTCCCAGCTCTATCTGTAGCCCTTACATCTAGTGTTCTGGGGGCTTCCACTATGTTAGCTGTTGTGTGTTTATGTGAGTACATGTCTATTTGGGCACCTGTGCCTCTTCATGCCAAAACTTTGGGAATCCTAAGACAGAGAGAATGTGGTGCCAAGACTGAGTCACTCTTCTGTAAAGGTCAGAGTTTTAAAAGGGGTTGTACCAGATTTGCTCTGGAATGCTTTTTCTTTTTCCTTCTGCTGTGACTACCCTTTGCCAAACACACTGAGAGTTATGGATGGATACACACCCAACTCCAGACTACTAGGGAGATTCAACCACTGAGCTTCCTGACCTGAGGTGATCAGGGCACAAGGGGTAAACAGCATTCATCAGATCTGCTCTTCTTCTCCCCTTCCCTAAAGTCATCCGACTCTACACTTCTATCCAACACATAGAAGACCTGTGGAATATGCAAAGATGTTTCTGTCCTTAATTACTGAAGCATATTTGTGAATAGTCAGTAAGTAAAGTTAGTTTAAATTGTTTTAATATCACAATTGATGGTAAGCATTCCAAGTAGAGTTGCTTCAGGTTTTCCTGTAACTTTTTGGGTGGGGGTCTGGTCAACATTGTTTAAGGTGACTTGAGAGAAAAGAAGCGTGGTAGCCACAATATAAATTAAGTAGGTCAGTTATAAAGGATCATTTTCAACTATTATTTATAGGTGTATGACCTTAGGTTAGGCATTGACTCTTTCTTAACCTGAGTTTTCCATTTTAAAAATGTGGGTAACAGTGATACCCACTTCCTTGGGATTTATGAGAGAGAAAATAGCTTGCAAGTGTGAAAGTACATCTAGGAGGGTGCCTGGAATATTGAAAGTGCTTGATAAATACCTCATTTTTCTTAATTTCTGTCATGTATTTTGCTCTCTTTAAGTATTTGAGATCAGAACAATTCAAAACCCTAGTTAGGCTTTGCCTCTAATTTGTAAGTGTGCTCTCTGTGTGCAAGTAGCTCTTTCTCTTTATGATTTTTTTAATAGGTGAGGAAACTGATATTTGAAACAATGATGCCAATTACTGGCCTAGTTTGTGGTGAACCCCACTGTACCTTCCACTGCAGCCTGTTGAGGGGGACTGAGAATCTATGTGGGCATGTCTTGCTTTATGAAGAGGAACCCCAGCTCTTGAGAGCCTTGCAAATCTCAGGATGAGGGAGTGGGGGAAAAGAAGAGCTATACTGAGACCCATGTTAGACTGGATGGTTATGGGGTGGGAGGAAGAGATGATGTGCAGAGGAAAAAATGATTAGAGGAACCCTTACTCAAGAGGGCAAAGTAGTTTGTGAAATTAGTGTGCCCCACCTCTTTGCAGAAGCCAGGCAGCTGTGGCTGAGGCCCATCCCAAGCTCTTGCTGTCTTGGTAGCTTTCACTTCCTCTTTGTGTGTATATGGTGGGGTGTGGGTACAGTGGTAATCTTAGTCTGGTTGCCTTTCCAGGTCTACCTGTAGGTAGACATGGTTTTCATGTGCCTGAATGGGTTGTAGTAGGCTCCCCTGAGATCTGGAGAGTGGTTCCACCTAGGTTTGTGGGAGCTAGGGTAGGGAGTACTCATTAAACTAAGCGTGTACTTCAGTGGGACTGTGCAGAACAGAGCCAGCTTCCTATCTTTATCTTGTATATTAGGCCTCCTTGTCTGGCTTTGTCTTCAGGAATTTCTCTCTCTGCCTGTGGAACAACTATTCCCCAAATCTTATGATCTTGTGCCTAGTATCATGGTGGTGAAGTGGTCTGTAATTTACTCTTTTGATAAATTCTGAGGAGAGAGTCTGGGAGCTGGAAAAGGAGATCTGGATCCTTCGTACCTTAGGAATGTTTTTCACATGTTGTATATTTCCCTGTAGCATTTGGGGGCATACATTGTGTTTCTTGCCTCTGTGTCCTTATACATGCTATTTCTCTAAACGGAACACGTTAAGTTTCCCTTTCCATTTAACATCTTTTTCCTATGACAGCCTCATTTATCTCAGGACATGTCAGCTCTTCCTCTAAAAACCTTCTGCCCTTCTGTTTTCTCCATTATGGCCTGAGTGCCCCTTTATGGTTCCACAGTTCCCTCTGATTAACTCTATCACTGCTTTTACTGTATAGAATGGTAATTACCCATTCACTTGTCTGCATGCCACTGCCTCCTTGCCGCCCCCCCCCCAAAATCTGTTACATGCTCATTCACTCACTTTCACACACACATGTGTAAGCATTAAAATCATCTTAAGGCCTGATCCATACTAGGTATCTGAGAAATTGGTGTATGGGACCAGCGTGTGTGCATACACAACTGTATTAGAGAAGTCGATCCTTTCTAAAACACCTGAGGTAGGTAAGAGTTGGCCCTATTTGCTTTTCTGGATCTTACTAGAATTGTAGGTATAATTTAAGGGTTTATTTTGGAAAAATGTGTATTGCCTGGGCCATTGGGAGGGCTTGTGGGTAATTACTGTAGAGATTCTGGTAGGCCTCTTTCCTGCTGCTCTCTGAAGAAGCTAGACCAAAATTAGGGTAGTGGGGGAAAGGGCTTCTGAGTCTACCCAAAGAGCTCACATGCTTGTGTGTGTGTGTGTGTGTGTGTGTGTGTGTGTGTAGGTTAAGTGGTTTCATGCATACTCACTTTGGCATTAAGGGGTGCAAAGACTGTATGTTTGTGGTGGTAAGGATGCTAAAAACCCTGGTATTGTCTGAATAGGTTAAACAGGTTTTACCAGTTTGGTAGTTGGGCTTGTAGTTTGGAAGGCAAAAGGTGGCTTTATCAACTGAAAAAAAATACAAAGCCATCTTTTAAAGAAGTTATATCAGTTTATCATATTCTATTATCATATATATTATATTATATTATATTATATCAGACCTAAACTAATAAGATGGATGTTATGACCACACCCTTTCTGCAACTTTTCCAAAATAATCATAGATCTGTAGAGCCCAAGGGCATTATTTAGGCTCTCTTTACCTCTGCTCCCAGGAAGACGACCATGACAAAAATGAAGACTAAGCTATGACCACTGACAGAGATACCTAGGGCAGGTATAAGAGTATTCCTCAGTCTTCAGCACATCCACTGGAGGCAGGTGCTGAGACGTTGGTATTTTCTTAAGGCCTATGTGATAAACCTTGTTCCTTGATGCGGGCAAGAGTTAGATTACATTGTAAGATAAGGTGTAGGGAAGTAATAGGCTGGGTGGGACTGAGGACATCCTGCTTAGGGGTGATCGGCCAAGGTCCTCCGTACAATTTTAGCCAAGAATCATGCTGCACCGAATATTCACACTTAGTGAGGCAGTGCTGTGGAATGACATCTGCCTCTGCTTCACTCTAGATGAATGAGAGGTTCTCCCTAAACATTCAGATGGAATGTTCAGACACATTCTTTGCTACTTATAGTCTAGGAAGTAAAGACAAGGGAGAGCCCGGGAGTCAGCTTGTCAGAGAGAAGGGAAATTGAACAATGAATAGACTTAGGCTGTGGTACCTTCTCGCCATCCCTTACTCTGTGTTGGAGGAGCTATTTATTACGGGTCTGAAGCCATTTTCTTTTTTATAGTGGCCTAAGCCACCCTAGGCCTATTAAGACTGCTTGTAGATCATGCTACTTTAGCAGAAATGCTGTTAACTGGCATCTGAAACCCATTTGTAGTACCTTGAATAATGTTTGGGAGACTTTTTGAAAAATAAGTTTCCTGCATTTTTGTATCTCCTGGTTCATTAATCAAAGAAGAGCATTAGCATGTTGTTTTCCAGTTTCCAAATGTAGAAGTTGCCAATTTGTGTTTTTCCAGAAAATTCGTTTTTCTAGAAGTACTTTGGATCATCACCATTTGTGTCTAGGCATGGATCCTGAAATGTCGAAGGTGCTCTCAGTCAGTGGTAACTTGTTACCCTTCCTGTCCCTGTCTGTAAAACTGGGAGATTTATTGTAGATTATTCAGCTTGATCAGGCAGAGAACTCCAGCTCCTTTCACAGTCAACCAAAGCCTCCTCCAAGGAGGGGAAGTGTGGTAATGACATTATCTTTCCCCAGGCAGCCACGTGTTCTCTGAGAACAGGATGTGGGGAGGGCTGGGCCCCAGTCACAGGGCTTGCAGAGGCCAGGGAAAGTGGGCTGGTGGTTTGGGCATGCGGGTTGGTACCTGCCTCCTTGGCTTTGAAAGGCATGAAAAGCCCCTGTATTTTTAAGGGTTCACTTATGTGTACTTATGTGTACACTTATGCATACAGTCTGTGTTCTTACCCTAATAAAGAACTTAAAACACCTGTGAATGAAGCCTAACTTTTCAGGCTGTAGAAATTCAGTGGTAAGGAGTGGGTGGGCCTATGCTTCCCACTACCAGCTCATGCCTTGTGACTCTGCAGCCATAGGCCTTTTGGCAAGGTTTTGTTGGGGGGAACTGGACCCCAGTAAAGAATGGGGCTGCTTTGTTTCTCTTTCTCAGGCCCTAGTCATTTCCCTCCCCCAGATGGCTTCCTAGCATACTGTGGTGATTTGCATGTTCAGTTTCTTTTCAGGCCTCATCCTCTTCTTCTCCCTGCCCCCACTACTTCTGCTGGGGACTTTGGAGATGTGCTGTGTGGGGCGGGGAAAAGAGGATGTAGCTAGCTTCCTGTACAAGGGAGGGTGGGGTGCCTGCCTTCCTGCCTGTCTGCCCACCCGCCCAGTTGCCATTTACCCAGTGCTTGAGGAACTGACTAAAGAGTTCAGAGTCACCAAAGGCCGAGGGATTTTCCAAGGGCAAAGGGATGGGTCTTTGCTTTTAATGGCCTCTCTTCACAGTTCTTCACCATGGGGATTGCTAGGCTTCCTTTTCCTGGAATCCCAATGCTAAAACATCCTTTAGAGGCCAATTAGTCCAGCTACCTTAGATGGGGAAATTGAGGCCAAAAGAGTCTATAAGTTCTATAAAGAATCGTGGCCAAGTTGAGTAAAATTCTAGAAAGTTATACCTGGAGCTCTTTCCCTTTCCCTAAGCTGGTAGTCCAGTGGTTTGCAAACTGTATTTGGCTGAGCTCTCTGGGCAGCTGCAGTCCTTTAACTAGAAAAGTTCTACTTTTATAGTACTTCATATTTTAAAGTTTCATGTGGTTTTCTTTCTGTCTTAAGAGTGAAGAGGCAAGCAGCTGCTAAAAATATAATAAAATTAGGGTGCCTGGGTGGCTCAGTGGGTTAAGCCTCTGCCTTCAGCTTAGGTCATGATCTTAGGGTCCTGGGATCGAGCCCCATGTCAGGCTTTCTGCTTTCTTTCTGCTCTCTTTCTTCCCCCTCTCTTTCTGCCTGCCTCTATGCCTACTTGTGATCTCTCTCTCTCTGTCAAATAAACAAATAAAATCTTTAAAAATATATAATAAAATTGAAAACCACTGAGCAATACCTGCCTAATACAATTGGAGACACTCTTCCAAGAAGAGAAAAAGATTATTCCGAGGTTACTGGGGCAAGACCCAGGTCCAATTTCTGGCCTGCTGTTCTTGGTTGGTTGCTCCTAGATAATTGTGTAGCTCCCTCTACCACAAGAAGACTATTTCTACCCCATTGCTGCATTGATCTTCTCCTCTCCCAAGAATAGTTCCGTTTGTAGCACCTGAGGCAGAGCTAGAGGCCACTTGATTTCTTGGATGAAATAAATGAAAATAGGTAAGCCATTGGAATCTCCTTCAACCTTTTTTTTTTTCCTTTTAGTCTTAATAAAGAGAAACTTGGAAGGGTAAAAAACAGTGTACTAGTAGTTGGGGATACGTGGGTTCTAGTCCTGTCTCTTTCATACTTGAGCAAATTGCTATTTACCTCCTTGAAACTCCATTTCTCCCTTCTGCAAAACAGGACTTGTCTATGCCCTGTCTTCCATATAGAATTGAATTAGGTGAGATAATGCATATGAACAAGTGTCACTTAAGCTATAAAGCATTGTGTACCTGGGGCTAGGGTTATTACTGTATAAGAGTAAACCAGGCACCCTGGAGGAATCTGGATTGGATAGGTTGCACAAGAAAAAGAACTAAAATTTATCAAACATCTAATACACGCTAAGTGCCAAGCCAGATTATTTTCTTTTTTCTTTTCATTTCTTTTCTTTTTTTTTTATGTTATATTAGTCACTGTACAGTACATTAGTTTTTGATGTAGTGTTCCATAATTCATTGTTTGCTTATAATACTCAGTGCTCCATGCAATATGTGCCCTCCTTAATACACATCACCAGGCTTACACGTACCCCCACACCCCTCCCCTCTGAAATGCTCAGTTTTTTTCCTATAGTCCATAGTCTCTCATGGTTCATCTCCCTCTCTGTTTTCCTCCTTTCATTTTCCCCTTCCTTCCCCTAATGTCCTCCATGCTATTCCTTATGTTCCACATATAAGATAAATCATATGGCGATTGTCTTTCTCTGCTTGACTTATTTCACTTAGCATAATCTCCTCCAGTTCCATCCATGTTGATGCAAAAGTTGGGTATTCATCCTTTCTGATGGCTGAGTAATATTCCATTGTATTTATGGACCACATCTTCTTTATCCATTCATCTGTTGAAGGGCATCTTGGTTCCTTCCACAGTTTGGCTATTGTGAATCTTGCTTATATGAACACTGGGGTGCAGGGGCCCCTTCTTTTCACTACATCTGTGTCTTTGGGGTGAATACCCAGCAGTGCAATTGCCAGGTCATAGGGTAGCTCTAAAACCTCCATACTGTTTTCCAGAGTGACTATACTAGCTTGCATTCCCACCAACAGTGTAAGAGGGTTCCCCTTTCTCCACATCCTCGCCAACATTTGTTGTTTCTTGCCTTGTTAATTTTGGCCATTCTAACTGACATAAGTTGGTATCTCAATGTGATTTGGATTTGAATTTCCCTGATGGCTAATGATGTTGAACATTTTTTCATGTGTCTATTGTCTTCTTTGGAGAAGTGTCTGTTCATGTCTTTTGTACATTTTTTGACTTGATTACTTGTTTTTTGGGTGTTGGGTTTGAGAAGTTCTTTATAGATCTTGGATACCAGCCTTTTATCTGTAGTGTCATTTGCAAATATCTTTTTTTTTAAGATTTTATTTATTTATTTGAGAGCAAGAAAAAGTGAGAGAGAGTGAGAGAGAGAGTGAGTGCACAAGTGGTGGAGGGGCAGAAGGAGAAGCAGATTCCCTGTTAAATGGGGAGCCCGACGCACGGCTCAATCCCAGGATCCTGAGATCATGACCTGAACTGAAGTCAGAAGTTTTATCAGTTGAGCTACCCAGCCTCCCCAAGCCAGGTTTTTTCTTAAAAATAAAGGAGTTGATGGTTGTTCTCATTATAATCCTGTGGGGTAGGCATTATTACTCCTATTTTACTTGTAGGAAAATTGAGGCTTCAAGAGAACTATGGACTTGCAGTGTCCCAGGGTCTCCCTCCAGAGCTCAGACTGTCAGATATTGTGAAGAGACCCTAAGAATGTGCTTTGGTTTCAATTGGGGCTTTCTAAGCCATTCCCTGCCTCACCCCAGCCTCTCTCATGAGGTAGTGATGGGACTTTCTTTTGCTTTCATATCTCAGTCCACAGCTTTTTACCTCCAGCTTTCCTTGGCACCAGGCACATTTAGGTGCCCTTGTTTGGCCTTTAGCTAATGGGGAAGCCCTCAGAGTCAGCAGTCTTTTTTATTGACAAGAGGGGCTTCCTACTCCTTTGGGGTGCTGGCAAGGAGAGTCAGATTTGTTGCTCGTCAGACAGACCTGGCCAAGATTATGAAGCTAGAAGATGGCAGTTGTTTCTTTTCACTGAGGCTCAGTTTCCTCATTTGTAAAATGGGGCTAAAGATTCTTACCTGCATGTGTATCATGTGCTGGTAAATATTTAAAAACAAATTTTCTGGTGAAGTCAAGTTTATACTGTTTACTTATCCCCATGGTGTAAATACTCTCACCATGGCTGTATCAAAGGTACCAATGTGAAGTCCTTGAGGGAGGAACTGTAAAGAGATGCACATAATCAGGACTAGTGTGAGCTAGTTCCAGTGCACCATTATTAATAACACCTGTCTCAGCTTCCACCCTCATCCTCCCCATATGCTCACATCTCAAAGCAAATATAGGACCCCCTCACCATGTCTCTTCTGTTCTCCCAAGTTCCCAGAGCATCCAAGAAAGGGAGAGTATCATTTAAGGTGCTCCTTGCCTAAAAATTCTCCCAGGAAAGAGTGAATATAGAGTATTTTAGGGACAGAGAACTCAAGAAGGCTTTGATTGGGACCCTAATTAGAACATTCTGATCAATGTGTTTTGGCTGGTGAGGTATCTGCATCAGTTGTTTTCTTCAATTGTCTGATTTTTTAAAAGATTTTATTTATTTATTTGGGAGGCTGAGTGATCCAGTGTCCAGTGGCAACTGTCCAATCAATTTATTTATTTATTTGAGAGAGAGAGAGAGCATGAGCCAGGGAAGAGGCAAGGGAAGGAAGAAACAGACTCCCTGCTAAGCAGGGAACCTGATGCGGGGCTCAATCCCAGGACTCCAGGATCATGACCTGAGCTGAAGGCAGATGCTTAACTGACTGAGCCACCCAGGTGCCCCTCCCATTGTCTGATTCTTAACTAGATGTGAGGATGGTGGAAGGCTCTGGACAATCACCTAAGCATTTGATCATTCCAGAAAGCATTTAGATTTCTGTTTAGAATTCCAAAGTCTCCCTCTCCTGCCTGCAGAGCCTTCTCTGCTGGCCCTAACTTCAAAGTCCCTGTCATAAGGGTATCTGGACCAGAGAGCAGTTTAGAAAACCAGACCTCTGATCCAACCCCTCATCTCCTCTCAACAGTGTCTGTGGCAGGTGAAGTTTCTTTAAATTTCCTAAGGGATAAGAAAAAAAAAACCCACTAATTTCTAAGATCCTCTTCTGTCTGTTTCAGTTTGGAATGGGGTCCAGGATTCTGTGTTTTTAAATTAGTGCCCCTAATGATTCTTACGATCAGTTAGGTTTGGGAAACACTGCAGGACACTCTGCCAGGTTGGCATCATTATGCCCATTTTGCAGATGAGAAGTTGGAAAGCTCATGTCTTAATTGGTAAAGTAGGAGCTTGCATATAGTTTCAGAATACAAAGCTATGTTCTTCCTACAACAGAGGCATTGCTTTAGGGCATGATACTATCTCTGGTGGTGGGGAGTGATACCAGCTAGCAAGGGACAAGGATAATCCCTGCCCTATTTTACAAATAGGGAGACCAGGTTGCAGTGGGATTTGGCAGCAGTAGCAGGACTGTTTGCATTGCTCATCTTTTGTGGAGGTGGGCTGCATTCAATTTTGGAGAGCTGTTCACCAGGCCCAGTAGCCTAAATGTCTCCATAGTTGTTCTCTACTTGTGTTTCCCTTCCTTCAAGCATCCATCTAACCATAATAACACTAGCCCGTGAGAAGGTTGGTTCAGGGAACTGTATTCCATGACAGTTTCCCAAATCTGGCTGAGCCTTAGAATTATCTGAAGTTCTTAACTTCTGATGTCCATGCCCTCCCTCTTATATAATAAATCAGAATTTCTGTGGGTGAGTTCAGGGTATGTGTATTTCAAAAATTTCCTTAGGTGAATATGATAAGCCAGTTTACAGATACAGCTTGTGATTTTTCTGGATACCAGCTGAAGAAAGTTTGGAGGTCCTGGTGAGTTGTGTTGAGGGGTAGGGAGTTGTGTATTTTGGTGAAACTTGATTGGAAAAAATGGCAAGGCAGAGCCCAGCTTAATGAAAATCAGGCAGCCTCTATAAAGGACAAGGTAGGATAGGTGCTTTGTTGTGTTCTACCTCTCCCCAGGACTTTGCTTCTTGGGGAAAATCCCCATTCCTCCCA
This sequence comes from Mustela nigripes, assembly GCF_022355385.1. Lineage (NCBI taxonomy): Eukaryota > Metazoa > Chordata > Mammalia > Carnivora > Mustelidae > Mustela > Mustela nigripes. The sequence goes on along the minus strand of NC_081575.1, from coordinate 73,380,609 downwards.
AGAGAGAACATATTTAAAATAATGCATGCAAGGATATGCATGTGTGTACCTGATGTGCATGGCTTCACATTGTTAACCAACTAGAATTCTAATCACATTTTAGAGTTTGTCCCCAAAGTGCACATGTCCTTTATGCTGAAAGGGCTTTCTGGAGGTCTTCTTGGGTAGCCCCTAGACCTCTACAGTTGGACACATTTTCATTTTTTTTTTTTTTAAATATTTTATTTATTTATTTGAGAGAGAGACAGCGAGAGAGAGCATGAGCGAGGAGAAGGTCAGAGGGAGAAGCAGACTCCCCGTGGAGCTGGGAGCCCGATGCGGGACTCGATCCCAGGAATCCAGGATCATGACCTGAGCCGAAGGCAGTCGTCCAACCAACTGAGCCACCCAGGCGTCCCCACATTTTCATTTTAAATCATTTCTGAGAGGTAGGATATCTGTAATAACATGGCTAAAAATGTGGGGTGCCTAGGAGGCTCAGTTGGTTAAGCGTCTGCCTTTGGCTCAGGTCATGATCCCAGGGTGCTGGGATTGAGCCTTGCCTATGGTATTGAGCCCTGCATCTGGGCTCCCTGCTGACCAGGGAGTCTGCTTGTTCCTTTCCCTCTGCTCACTCCCTCTCTCTCAAAGAAATATATAAATAAATAAAATATTTTAAAAATATACGGTCAAAAAGGAGGGGTTAGTAGTCTTCCCATTCTACTTGTGATGTGCTATGTATTTTCATGTCTCTTATTTTAACCTAAATCTCCCAATGACCTTGTTGTGAAGTTGATATTATTAGACCTGTTTTATAGTTTTGGAAACTGAGTTTTAAAAAAAAGGGAGGTGAAAGAAGCTGCAAAGCCTTTTTCTGTCATGCCATGCTTCACTCCTCAAAGAGCTGAGACAATTATTTCTGGGACAAGGACTCAAATTTTGTGGGTTTTCCAGATACTGGGTTTAGCTCTTGGCTTACCAATAAGGTTGGCAGAAAGCAGACCTTAGCCTACCTCTGGGGTTAAAAACAGCTTTTTGACTTGGCCTAGAAGCCTCCTCCTGCCCCTGCTGAGTCAACTGATCCTGGCTTCAGCGATTTTTAATACCCAGGAGCATAAGACAGGGAAGAAATCCCATGAGTATTAGACAGAACTCAGGCTGATGCTTGGATCAGCCCCAGTGTGCTTCAGAGCTGTGATGCTGGAGATTTCTGGGGTGGGTTCCTAATCAGAGAAAGTAGAGCCCGCTTCTGGTGCCCTGGGCAGACCTGGTATCTCCAGACAGCTGCAAATGCTCCATGTTTCTAGCCTGCAAATACTTCTTTTTAAATTTGCAGGTGGGAAGCTGGGTCAAGCATGGAACTGATGTGAAAGACTGAAATCCAGCTGGGTGTAGTCCCAGAGAGGGGCTTTGGCCATTTGGGAGACTATTTTATTAATGATGGGTCCTGTTCTCTTTTATTTCAGCAGCTTCAGAGTTTTATGGGAATTGAGAAATCTGTTGTTCTTAGCTACTTAGATATAAATCTGTTCCTGAAATTCCATGCCTCTTTGCCTGTTGCATCCCACTCTCTCCTCACCAGATTCTGTTTCAGATCTTGGCTGTGTCTGCTGTCAGGGAACTTCCCAATCAGTTGCTATCCAAGTTTTTGCAAAAGAAGCTGTCTTAGAAACAAGGATCTTTGAGTTTTCTTCTATGGTGTTATGAAAGGTTTAGTTTCTCTAGAATCAATGTTGGTGAATGTCTCAGAGTCTGAAAGTTAGGCCTGCCTTCTGTTGAAAGCTAGACTTCCTAACCATGCCAGCTTGGGGTTTTTCATGGAAGCAAGATGGCCCAGCTTCCTCCACATAGTCTTCATAGTCTTCAGCAGTGGTTCACCTGAGGTATCTACTGTTTTTAAGTGCCAGGGCGGTTCTATAGCTTATTAAATGGCCACTAAATTAAGATCCAGGTTTTTATCCCTGATCTCAGGCTACCTAGCAGCTATATGACTCTGGGACAATGCCTCTCCTTTCCTGGACCTCAGTTTCCTCAGCTGTTATGTTGCAGAGTTTGAACCAAATGATCTCTAAGGTTCCTTTCAGGTCTGACAGTTTGGGATTCTGGTCTGTTTGTTCTGAGAGCAGGGATGAGAAGTTCAGAAGGATGCTATTCTGCAGGAGCCAGATGAGAGACTAGAATGAGTGGATTTTAATTTTGAGGAACTGTTAAGAGGAGGAATGGCTGTGCTGAGGAACTGGTTGGGCAGTCTCTGTAACTAAGAAGGAGAGATGAGCTGGGGTAGGGGTAAGGGAGTAGGTATTGTTTGATCCTGGAGTATGGTTTGGCTGAGCTGATTTTGAGAGTGAGTCCTGGAGTTAGGTGCACATGGTGAAAAGTTTACTTTCTGATCTTCATGTGTTGAGAGGGGGACTCTACCTCAGTCTGAGCTTGATTCGAAAGGTCATACAATTAAGGCTAGATTAATTGGGGAAGCCGCAGCTTGCTAAGGTAGTCTCATTGTATCTGACCTTTGCAGCTTTGGCCTCTGCTCTGAACTCTCAGTCCCATAGTGACTAGATATGTTCTCATTGCTAAGAGAGATTAGTTACATGTGGGGGTTACTTCCCCAAATATATGGTGAATGGTGGAGTAACACCCCATTTCTAATATGTACTTATCTCCCATTGATTCTTGGGGAGCTTTGGGAGGGCAGGACTGAATCAAAGCAAGTAAAAGGGGAATCCTTGTCTCCCATGGTCTTTGCAGCACTTGAAGTAAAGAAGTGCTGACCCATTAAGATACGAGTATAGATGGGGTTGGATATAGCTCTCCTTTGTAGAAACTACTGGGAAAAGGCACAGGCATGGGAAGGGTTAATCCCAGGCAAGTGTTGATGGCTGTGTTAAGGGTCTAGAGATGGGCAGGAAGAGGTCAGAACAGATTACTGTTCCAGGTACCATTTCCAAGTCAACAGTGGCTGAGTTGCTGGGAAGTAAGTGAGTCAGTGGAAGAGGGGAGGGGGGAAGGAGAATACCTCCTAAGCTGGAGATTCAAAGCAACCCTTGTTTCCCTCCTTATGGAAAACAGCTGCTTGAGGCAGTGCTGTCATTCCAAGAAGCAAGACAGACCAGGCCTTGCTCTGCCCTGCCCTGGCCTTGCCTCCGTTCTGGCAGCAGGAAATGGTTGGTGCTGGAGCCTAAATAGTGGGGATTAGGTAGTTTGAGTAACACTGTGGTGACTGTTCTCTGTCCAGTGGAGAGACTGAAGTTCTGAGGTTGCCCTGGTAAGGTTTATCCTGCTTTGTCCCCCTTTCCCACTTGCCTTTGTCTTCTTTATACCAGCAGCTCCACAGAAATGCCAGAGCCCTTGAGAATGGGGAGGTGGCAATTGGGGGTGAGGTCATTGAGCTCAGACACAATTGGGCTGACTCACAAGCTCTGCCCCTGTGAGGGGGCCTTCCCAAGGAGTGTTTCCCAGATGTGCTCAGGCTTCCAATGCCAGAGTGTTTGGTCCTTGGCCAAAAGAGTTGCCAAGGCAGTGTCTGAAGTCAGCAGTGAAACCAGCATGACCAGAGAGAGGAGTGAAGTCATGGAAGGAGCTCTGGGAATGTCTAGAGAAGACCTTCCTCGCTTGCTGGCTGAGTAAATTTGGCTTCAGTGATATAAAGTGGGGCTGTGGATGATGGGGCTTGGCACATAGTTGGTATTCAGTAAGTGTTCATTTCTATCCTTCTGTCACCTGCTTCTGTGTATTTCAGTTTCATCATCCATGAAGTGGGGCCAGTAATTTTTTTAAATTTATTTTTTATTTATTTTCAGCATAACAGTATTCATTATTTTTGCACCACACCCAGTGCTCCATGCAATCTGTGCCTTCTCTAATACCCACCACCTGTAATTTTAATTCTTTCTGGTTTACATGTCCATGCTTCAGGCAAGTAACTTGTGGTTATTTAACTCTCTCTACTTGCTGCTCTGCCTCCCCCAAATTTCTTTCCAGGGAAAGCCATCTTGAAGTTCAGCGATATTGGACAAATGAGGGGAAACATTGCCCTGATCTCCTCACTGTGTGGTCTGGCTACTGCTTACCTGGATGTTGTTGGCTCTAGGAAAAGAGAGGGTTGGTCCCTTCTTTGAAGCTGGCCAGGCCCAGAATCCAAAGTACCCCAGCTGCTGCAGCATCTGCCTGGTTATTTTTGTTTTCTAGGTCAGCCACCTGGGGACAGAGGAGAGATCCCAGTTTCCTGACGGCTTTGGATGGCAGATCACTAAGATTTGTTTGTTAGTCTCCAGTGAAGGACATTGGTGTGGAAAGTGTCTGTGTTCAGTTGTTTAATAAATAACAGTATATTTATTGTTCTTGGGCTAGAGGTGGGGAGGCTAGTGTATGAGAGGATGACACCGTCCCTACCACAACCAAACTTTTTGTTCTTGTTCCTTAAACCCTTAGTGTTCTCCAGAGACACAGTCTTTAAACTCAGACTGCGGCTAGATCCTCAGGGACAGGGTTTGAAAAGTATTTAATTCTCTACATATTGAAATGATACCCCCACCCAGGCCAGTTCCTCTACTCCTGCCAAGCTGAGGGGCTTCCCAGGAAATTTCTGCTGACTTCAGAGGTTTTATTTTCAGGTTCTTGCCTCTCAAACAAGATAACCCTCTTCTCACTGAAATTGCAGAGAACAGGCCTCAAAGGAAGGCAGTGGGTACCTAAGTACTAGGGTGAGAGTCCAGTGGGCCCTGTGTATCAGTGGGTCTGGGCATGCAGCTTATTTTACACACTTGGGTTCCAGATTATTCTAAGGGAGAACAAGGGATCTTCGTTGAACAAGACACCTGTTCTACCTATCACCTTCAAGCCCCAGCTGTGTTATTACCCTTATTCCCCCTCTACCTCTGACATACAGAAAACAGGAGAGTACAGACCAATGACCCTGTCCTCATGACTCACATTTTCTTCTGAGTTAAGTGGTGGCAAGAATAGAAGTCCCTTTGTGTTTGCTTTTCTTTCTATTTTTTTAAACCTAAGATTATTTGTCCTCAGTGAAATTCAGGAGATATTAGACTGTTCTCCCTAGAGTAACAGCTACTGTGGAAATGGCAGAAACCCTGGACAGGAATTCTGGAGAAGTAGTTTCCAGTTTGGTTTCAGCTAGACATCTTTAGATTTTAGAAGAGCCCTTGTTCTGGGGTCATGCTCTATTTAAGAGGAAGGAAGCATAGACAACACTAATGTGTATGACATTCTTATTCCTAACCCAGGCTACGTCCTTTTCTACCAATTGATTTATTCAAGAAACATTTCTTTAACAAATATCTGACTTAAATATTTGGACTTCTGAACTAGACCCTAAAGATGTTACATTGGCATGACCTGTGATTAATATGATCTGTGATTAACACTGGCTTATTTACTTTGAAAATTCTTCCCAATAGTGTGAAATAAAGGGGACTCATAGACTATGGAATATTTCCTTGGAATCCTACCTCTTTCATCAGTTTCTTCCCTGGGCACTTTCTTCAAAAAGCATCATTCTGAGTCTGCCCCACTCTGCTCAAAGCCTCAAGGATGGCTGGCCTTCCAATAGGTTAAGGCCCAGCTCTTTAGTATAAACCTCAAGGCCCTCCACTTAGCTTCCCAGCCTCTCTGCCTACACTTCACTGTGTAGTCCACATTCACCCTGAAGTAGATCTGCTTCTCAATGGGCCATCTCCATCCCTGTCTCATTCTGGGCCATTGCACATACTGATTTCTCTACCTGGGACATTTGGATGTTCTTCCCCCCATCCCACAATCTTTCTATATTTCTCTCTTTCTCTCCCTCTCTCTCTCTCTTTCTTTAATACAGCTTATCCTTGTGGACCAGTGCAAATATCACTTTGAACTGTGGTTTCTTATCACCACAAAATGTTTCTTTTGTTCTGCTATGGCATTTCTCAGGGTCTTCCTTGTATAGTATAGTTTTCCTATTCAATAAGTGCTTCGGGGTCAAGGACTGGTCCTAGAGCTCTACTCTAATGATAGTTCCTTAAATGATCTATGAGAGTGGATTGAGAAAAATTACATATCTGTTTGTACTAACCTCTCACTGAGATTTGGACCTCCTTCAATTATGAATATAAGTGAAATTGCACTACTAGGCATTTACCCCAAAGATACAGAGGTAGTGAAAAAAAGGGCCATAGGCACCCCAATGTTTATAGCAGCAATATCCATAGTAGCCAAACTATGGAAGGAACGAAGATGCCCTTCAACAGATGAATGGATAAAGGAGATGTGGTTCATATATACAATGGACTATTACTCAGCCATCAGAAAGGATAAATACCCACCATTTCCATCGACATGGTTGGAACTGGAGGAGATTATGCTAAGCGAAATAAGTAAAAAAAAAACAAGTCAAACAGAGAAAGAGCATTATCATATGGTTTCACTTATATGTGGAACATAAAGAATAGCATGGAGGATATTAGGGGAAGGAAGGGAAAAATGAAGGGGGAGAAACCAGAGAGGGAAACCAACCATGAGACACTATGGACTACCGGAAAAAAAAAAAAAAGAGGGTTTCAGAGGGGAGGGGTGTGGGGATATGGGTGAGCCTGGTGATGGATATTAAAGAGGGCAAGTGATGTAATGAGCATGGGGTGTTATATACAACTATTGAATCTTTGAACACTACATCAAAAACTAATGATGTATTTATGTTGGCTAATTGAACATGATAAATAAAAAAAGAAAAGAAAGATACAAGCCCCAGAATCTACAAAGGAAAATAATGACAAATTAATTATGTACAAAATACTATAGGAAAAAAATGTTAGACGATCTAACACAAATAACCGGGAAAAAATATTTGTCCAACCATGACCTTAGTATATAATAGATATAACTAATTACTTAATAGATAAAGAGAACAGCCCAATAGAAAAATAAACCAAGGACAAAAAAATTAAAATGCTAATAAACATATATTTTAAAAGCTTTTATTTATTTATTTGACAGAGAGAGAGACAGCGAGAGAGGAATACAAGCAGAGGAAGTAGGAGAGGGAAAAGCAAACTTCCTGCTGAGCAGGGAGCCTGATGTGGGGCTCTATCCCAGGACTCTGGGATCATGACCTGAGCTGAAGGCAGACGCTTAACTGACTGAGCCACCCAGGTGCTCCAACATAATTATTTTTAATGAGCAAGCCCAACTTGCTGGTGTATAAACAAAATATATTTTTTTATTTTTCAAAAAAAACCCTAATATGTTGGCTAATTGAACTTAATAAAAATGTGAAATATAAAAAAACAAAAAAACAAAAAACCCTAAATGACAGAATGAGGAGAGCCTTAGAGCTGATAAAAGCATGGAGGTGCTAGGAAGGTGGCCCAGCTGGAGAAGGCAGGAAGCTCTGTATCTCTCAAACCCCTGCCTACCCTGTCCTGTGCATGTTTTCCATTTGGCTGTTTCTGAGTTACATCTGTTTATAATAAAATGAAAAAAAAATGAATATGAACAAAAAAAGGAGTGGTAAAAATGGCAGTACCAGTGACTTTGTCACTAATGGAAATCTTAGAAACTTTTATATCACAATTTTTTGCTGAGGTTTTATTCTTATTTTATTAACTTAAAAATGTATTATTAAAGTATACTTGGTACACAGTGTTAATATTAGTTTCAAGTATACAACATAGTAATTTGGCAATTCAATACATTACTCAATTCTCTGTACTATAGATTTCTCAAAATATTTCTATGCTCAACATAATGTTAAAATTACACTAATAATAACTACTAAGATACAGTGCTAGGCAATTACTTAATGTTATAAAAAGCACACATTTTTATAATTATTTAAATATAATTGGTTTCTTTGTATCACTGTATTTCATGCATTCACATATATTCTGAAAAGGGGTTGGTCCATAGACTTTATCAGACTGCCCAAAAGGGTCCATGGCACAGTAAAAAGATAAGATATAAAATCTTCCCACCTCTGGGTCTTTAGACTATGCTTGATCTCTGTATTTCTTATATTCCCATGTTTAGAACTGCTCATTTAACCATCTTCTGAGTACCTATTGAGTCTTGGGTACTGGAGAGGTAACTCAAAGTAAGACAGAAACCTTGAGGTGATAATGAAGTCCAGTGTATTAAAAGCCCTACTGGCTCTTTTCCACTTTTTCCTACCTCCTCAGTCATTGGTGTTTTGAGGTCTCCCTTGAGTCCGTTCAAGGGTGATATGAGGCTAGATGTTGAGGCCAAATTCTAGGCCATCAGGCTTCATTCTCACTACCTTATGAAGGCCCATTCTACAGGGTTACTGGATTGGCTGGAAGCCTAGGATAACACCAAGTCAAGGTGGCTAATCTTGCCTGTTGTCCCCCTCTGGGGTAATTTGCCTTACTTGTTCTTGCCTTCAGGGCCTTTCCTGTCCCATTGTCTATCTTGAAATAGATTTCCTCCCTGACTCCCTAGTGATATTTATTTACAAAGTTGTTCCCCAGGCCTGGTCCTCATCAGAATTGTTCAGCTGGCAAAATGGTATTTGGCCCCCTCTTACCCCCTAACTGACCCCTACGCCCAGGAAAGACCCAGAGATGTCAAAGACTGATTAGGTTTATGTCTTACCTACATAAACCTAATGGGGATTTGCATTTTTTATTAATTCTATTTTTAGTCTCAACTAATAGTGTAAGTAGTATATAAGCATCTTAGAAAATGTAGATTCATTTTTTTTTTCAATTCAAAGAATAGAGAACACATTCATAACCACCCTAAAACCAAGCCTGACTAGTACTTGGGCATGATTGCAATAATTCTCTCTGTGTACATACTGTTTATAGAATTGAGCTCATGTAGTCTTGTTGCTTACCCTTCCTTGTTTCATATTACTGAAGTATTTTCCCTGGGCATGAAATAGTCTTCAAAATATTTTTCAAAAGATTTTATTTATTTATTTGACACAGAGAGAGATCACAAGTAGGCAGAGAGGCAGGCAGAGGGGCAGGCAGAGAAAGAAGGGGAAGGAGGCTCCCTGCTGAGCAGAGAGCCTGATGTGGGGCTCAATTCCAGGACCCCAAGATCATGACCTGAGCCTAACCCACTGAGCCACCCAGGCACCCAATCTTCAAAATATTTTATATGACCTTATATAACAAGTCAGATTGTGGCCATACTATATAGAGTACTTATGAAAAATGTCCCACAACTTAAATAATTAATATTTTATTTCCTCTCATGGGGAATATTTTGCACTTTGATGTATAAAAGTTTTAGTGTATTCGTTTAAATTGAGGTTTGGACTTAGATCTGAATTCAAACCCTGTCTTCTGCTTTACTAATGATATGACTTTAGACAAATATTTATTTCTTGTGGAGATAACCTTATCTACTTCACAAGGTGATTGTTGATATTAAATGGGGTGGTGCACATGAATTACCTAGTGAGTAGCAAGTCTCCAAACATAAAAGCTACTGCATATTGCTCCTACTGCTACCAATACTACCAAGTTTTCAGTCAAAAGAACAAATCTTTATTGATGAAATTTCAGCTATCAATATCAGCTAAGGGTTCTATTTGTAAAAGCAGACAGTACTTTTCGAGGTGCTTGGGTGGCTCAGTGGGTTAGGCTTCTCTACCTACCTGAAATCTCTCTCTCTCTCTCTCTCAAATAAATAAATAAAATCTTAAAAAAAAAATCAGATGGTACTTTTTCCAGTGGTTATAAAATTGTTTGTGTGGCTACCTATTAGTTTCACTGGGACCTGTCCCATTCCTTTTTCCCCTCTGCTGACTTGGCTTTTGTAGCATCTCTGTGCCACCCACACCTACCTTTGGTAAGGCCCCTTCTCTCTTTTGTGCTTAGAGAGACCAATGAAACATAAAAGCAAGATGTAGTAACAGTGCAAGTCAGTATATACCACCATAGACACCAGTATTGAAATGGTCATCACCTAGTGTAATTGACACCCTCGCCCCTGCATTACTATTGTTGTACAGATGAGGTGAACTAGGGCCCAGGAAAGAGATAAGACTTATCCAAGGTTGTAGATTGAGACAGTTGCAGTGCTAGGCTTGGAGCCCAATGTTCTTTATCTTCCCCTTAACTTGTGTCTGCAAAGACAAGTACTGCAGATAATCCAGGCTGTGGATCAGAGGTGGGAAGAGAATGCTTTGGGCCTAGAGCTGCCTGGTGTAGGTGGGGAAGGCTTCCTGGAAGAAGTACAGTCAGCACTTGCTTCCTCTTGAAAGTTGGCTGATTTGCATTCATGTGTTTGCCCCTTGGTAAGCATTGCTCTTTGACTATGTTTTTTGTCTTCATAAGCTGGTTGGGAGCCAGGGCCTAGTTATTTTTTGTTTATTTCAGTATTCTCCCTTCCTTCCCACCAATATCTAAGTTGCTTAGATTCTTAGAACCCTAGTTCCTTCTTCTGTGGTTGAACAATATATCTGTCCCATGCTCTGCTAAGCTCAGAGCCAGACAACTAACTTGCCTCTTTTGATCTCATCCTAGATCAATGTGCGTGTGACCACCATGGACGCAGAGCTGGAGTTTGCCATTCAGCCCAACACCACTGGCAAACAGCTGTTTGACCAGGTAAGGGATGGACTATTTGTTTCTTAGTCTCTTCTACCTCTCCCAGTAGTTCCCTCCACAATGCCCACTTCTTGGGAATCTTTTCTCCTACATGCTCCTCCAAGATAATTCCAAGCAAAGGCTGACCCTTGCCTTAATAACAAAGGAGGCAGAGTTTAACTTTGGCAACCTGCACCTCAGATGGCTCCAATTAATCCTATCCTTGGTCCTGAACATGGTAGAAAAGAGAAGCAAGCAGAGTGTGACTCTGTGTTACATGCTCTAAAAATATTAACACATGGAACCTTCCTCTCAACTCTGAAAGATGCAAGTGATCTCTTCCCCATTTTAATAATGAGACTCAGAAATAAAATAACTTAGTGTATCTATCCAATATCTGGCTGGGATTTCAATGCTGCATTCTAGTCACTGACCTCTGTCACTTTTTTGTTTTCTTCCTAGTAGAAGGAAACAAACTTATTCTCTCTGAGGTATTGTCCTCTATGTGCATTTCCTTCAGAAGAATATTGGGACTTAGGACACCACTGGGAGTGCTAAATGCATTATGAGAGTACTTCATACCTTGCACTCATGCCATGGAAATAATGCTGATGTGTCATTCCCATCTCCAATGCAAGGGATATCCCTTCATGGGGAGTCACTATTATCAGAAGGGATATGCTATATATAATCTAATACCTGGGTGGGGGGGCCACAGAATCTTTCAGCATTCAAAGACTTTCCAGGGGCCAAGGGAACATGCTGTCTGTGACAAGCAAAATGGGGTTTGCATCCCTTCAGGTGGGTCATTATCCTGTTTGCCTACCAGTTTCTGGTAAGTGGGGGTCTGATATTGTCTAGGATATGTTACCTTGTTGGATTTTCTAGGCCTTCTTTATCCTTTGCCCTCTGAGTCCCTTTGTTGTCTAAGAACTTACCAGAGCTGTGGAGGGAAAGGAAGAAAGGCTCCTTTGGCCTCTTCTTAGACTCCTTCCCAGACCCCTTGTTCTACACATTACCCTTCTCAAGCCAAATGATTCCATTCCCTGCCTTCAACACTGGGGCTTTGTTCATTTTCATTGGAGGGAGGTAACTGTGGAGGGAGGGGAGGAAGGCATCATTTAGAACCTAGGGCAGAAAAATTCTTGAACAAAGAGGCTTATTAACTTCAAAAAGCCACAAGGCATGGTAATTCTTTGTTCGTGTTGGTTTGATTTGTGTACTGTGGGTGTTGTTCTGTATGAAGCTCAGATGGTAGGGAGCCCTGGACAGATGGTATGCTAGTTGTGAAAGCAACTACTTCCCAAACAAAACCTTTGAGAGACTCTGAAGCTTTCATACTGGCTGGAGAGAGGAAAGGGAGAAAACCAGTGAGTTCATGACTTCTCATCTGGAAGATCAGTGTTGTTTTGAGAAATACCATTTATTGAGCACTTAATATGAACTAGCCTTGGCTAGGTGCTTTAATCCTTGCAATCTTGCCTCTGACAAGTAAAAGAACATACTCTAGGTTATGTAAGCTATGCTATGTTATAACTTAGTAAGTTATAATATATATAAGTTAGTAAGTTATAATATGGAGTTTCAAATACAACTCTGCAAAACTATAGTTTTCCCACTGTAATATTCTGCCTGGGTAAATGAGGCTGGTTGGGTCTAGAAGACTTAAGAGAAGATGTGTTTTCTGTCTTGATATTTCTGAGGGGCTGTCATAGGAAGGAGGGAGCAGTAATGTTCTGTGAGGTAAGTTGGGGAAGATATGGGACTCCATGGGTGAAAAAGGGAAAAAGATTTGAACTCAAATAAGGAGTTGACAATCTGGCACTCTCAGGGCCAAGTCAGATCTGGATGGGAATCCACAGAGGTATGTGTTCACATGCTGTTGGGGAATACTATCTTTTTTCTCTCTCTAACTTAATGAGTGAGTCATAAGAGAAGAAGTCCGTTCTTACTGGCCTTTGAGATTCATTATTCAGGGAGGCCCTCCTGGTGGAATTGGGGCCTAGGAGGAAGGAGCTGGACTCCTTGGAAGGAATAGACAAAAGCTCTGGGCCCACCCTGGAACTCTGGCCATTGACCAGAGAGGAAGCTGACTGGAAAGGAAGCACCCTCTTTGGCATTAGTAATAAATAACAAGCAACAATGGGAAGTCATAGCTCGAGGACACACAAGACCTGGTGGGAAAGGGAAATGTGGCCTACAGTTTTTCCGTTTAACTTTGTGAGTGTGTGCACAACTAGGGAATGGAGAGAACATGTTTTGCTACAGCAGTCCTGCACTTACCACCACTTCTAAAGCCTGAGGTTCTTCAGAGGGCTCTTGGTTACCTAGGTGCCACTAAGGGGCAGTGTGACCACCATGAGTTACATTTTTGAGAACCCCTTGCCTGGCTCCACCCCCGCCAGGGGCTCTAACTCTACCTGCCTCTTGGCTTCAAGATACTGAACTCCGCAAGAAAGGTGAAATCTCAGAGCAACCATTCATTCATTTGTTCACTGACTGATTCACTGTTGACTAAAGGTCTACTGTGTCTCAGGAAAAATCTCTAGACTGTTAAATACCATCTCTGTCCTGTCTGTACCTATAGAAGGAGAGACAAGTAAATGCAATACCGCTCTCTTCCCACATGGAATAAAACACCCTTGAAGTTCAGATTGTGTATAGAAGTGATGTATAGGGGCGCCTGGGTGGCTCAGTGGATTAAGACATCTGCCTTCAGCTCAGGTCATGATCTCAGGGTCCCTGAGATTGAGCCCCACATGGGGCTCTCTGCTCAGTGGGGAGCCTGCTTCCCCCCCCCGCCAACTACTTGTGATATCTGTCTGTCAAATAAATAAATAAAATCTTTTAAAAAAAAGAAGTGATGTACAGTGTTTAAAGTCTGGGATTTAGTGTCAGCCTTGGGCTCAAATTCTGTCCTACTTAGCTGTGTGATCTTGGATGTCTCATTTAGCCTCTTGGGACTTAAATCTTCTTAGTGAAATGGTAATCAAACTAATTTCAGAGATTTTGTGGTCTTATTTAATCCTCAAATAAGTAAAGTGTCTCGTGTATAGGAGACACTCAAATGTTTGTTGCTCTTATTGAGGGCTAAATAGGTAGTAGAAATTGCCCTGGAGGTACGGATAAGGGAGCCATTAAATCAGGAAGCTTTTCTGGCTTGGTAAAGTCTTTATGATTTGTGGATTCTACATTGAAGACAATAACCTTTCTTCTTTTTCTTTCATTTTTATTCTATAAAATAATTAACATCTATTATTATAATAGTAATAACTCTATCTTAGGTGAAGGATTGAGTCTTACAGGGGGAAAAGGTCTATTTAAGGTTAGATAGCTAGGAAGTGGTATAGTGGCTTGAATCGAGGCATATATAATTTGTGGTTTTCCCAGAACCTTTTGTCAGCTGTGTCCTCAGTGACCTCTCTTCTCTTTGCCTATTCCTATTCTGAGTGGAGGAAATTTGTCTCTAAACTTAGAATCCTAGCTGAGTTTGTTCTGTGCTATAGATCAGGTGGCCACTCGAACACAGGCAGTGTGGAGTAGCAGAAACAGGGTTGGTGGCAACCCCTACCAGAACTTTCCAGTTGTACATTGATTTGCTTTCAGGTAGGTAATTGATGAAGCTGCTGCCAAGCCTGTAATGGGGTCTCAGTGGGCCTCAGGTGTTTGGGCACTGATGGAGTTTGCACGTAATTTTTCACAGTTTTCATTTTGAGGCTCCAGCCTTGCTTTCCAGTCCTGCTCTGGACTTCTGAAGTGGCTCATTTCCTCACTAGTTGGTTCACTCAGATGCATGGGGGATTCTGCATGGGCTCTGGAATTGACCTAATTGCCCCTTCCCTCCATAAACCTCAGATATAGGCCACCTTCACATGCAGAAGAGAGACAAAAGAGGGTTCTTTGTTACATTCAGATGCTCCTAGTAATTAGTGAGGATTTTCTCAGAGGCAAATCCCTTCCCCTCACTGGACCTCAGTTTTCAAGTTTATGCTGCTTGGACCCTATAATGCTTCACAGTCTGTCATGAGGGTTTGTGTTGTGTGGCTCAATAGAATTCACAGCCAGTGTCTTAAAAAACTGAAGTCCTAGTTCCTGTATGTGTATATTGCAGATTTTAGGAGGTACAGAGAGCTGTGGGATGAATTTGATTTAGTATCTTTTTTTAAAGATTTTATTTGTTTGTCAGAGGGAGAGAGAGAGAGAGAGGAAGTGCACAAGCAGGGGGAGTTGTAGACAGAGGGAGAAGCAGGCTCCCTGCTGAGCAAGGAGCCCAATGTGGGACTCTATCCCAAGACCCTAGGATTATGACCTAAACTGAAGACAGATGCTTAAGTGACTGAGCCACCCAGGTGTCCCTTGATTTAGTATCTTGGAGCATCACTTTTACTTATAGATGTTATCTTTTTAAAACATTGGGGTACATAGGTGTCTCAGTTGGTTGAGTGTCCAACTCTTGTCCCTCCAAACTCCATCAGTGCCCAAACACCTGAGGCCCACTGAGACCCCATTACAGGCTTGGGAGCAGCTGCATCAATCACCTACCTGAAAGCAAATCAATGTACAACTGGAAAGTTCTGGTAGGGGTTGCCACCAACCCTATTTCTGGTTTGTGGGACTCAGCCCACCTGGGGTTCCACACTTAGCCACGAGTCTGCTTGAGGATTCTCCCCTGTGCCCCTCCCCCAACTCATGCATGCATGTGTACTCTTTCTCTTGAATAAATAAATAAATCTTAAAAAATAAAAAAATAGATATTTAAGGAGTAGAATGTAAAATGTGTGCATGTAATTAAGATTAAACCTGAGGCTTCAAAGAAATTCTGGCTTTAGCTATCTACTTATATCCTGCTATCCTTTGTGTCCTCTGGGGTATATGCATTTATTATGTTCTGCTGCTTATGGATTCTTCCATAGAAGCTTTGAAAAGTGCTGGCTCATCTCAGTAAGTTGGCAGTCTGGGGTCAAAGGGAGCCAAGAAAGAATATATATAAAATTTATATATGTGTGTGTGTGTATATATATGTATACATACACACACACACACACACATATAAATTTATTATTTAGTTAGTTAGTTAGTTAGTTAGTTAGTTCTCAGAATGGAATGGGAAGGACCCTAGTCACTACAGCCATAAATGTTGTTTCTGGAACAGGACCTAGAAAATAAGATTTCTCTTTTCTCTGGGGTGGAAGTCTCAACCGGAAGCAAAGCTGGAAGCAAGCAAAGCTTGGCCTCATTTCCAAGTAGAGACAAGAGTTGCCTGATCAAATGATTCTCAGTACTCTGTGGACCTTAATTGGAGATTTCCTTATAGCTTGGAGTCCAGGGGTCATCTGTTATATCCTTTTTTCTTTTTCAGTCTCAATTCTGACTTTAGATCATATTTCCTTCCCTCCACATCCTTATTTCCTCACTTTGGGACTTCGTGGACGCTGAGAGAGATCGCTCATTTCTCCAAAACCCTGAAGCCTAAGGACATGGAAAATTTATATGCATCTGATTTCTTTATGTTCATAATGGAAGAGGCAGAGCTCAGAGAGATTAAATTTGCTACTGATCCTGATTTTTTTTTTAATTTCACTTTAACTGTTATTTGTCCAACCGCTCCTCAGAGATACTCCACATCCTGGAACGATTTTAGGTCCTGTGATCTTCCTCTCATTATAAACCTACTCATCCTTCTAGTGAAATGGACAATATGGTGCAAAAAGAGGCTAAGGAGCCCATTCTTGGGACATCTAGGACTGATTATGTAGTCTATCTGCCTTAGTTCATTTTAATTCTGGGATCTCCAAGCCTCTACAGTTGGTACAGGCAGAGGCCAGTTGCTCCCCTACCAATTCTATTCTGAGTCTGCCATCCCATGACTTAGGGTCCTGGCCCTAATAGTCCATCTTCAGCATCTTCAGTGTCTCTTTCTCACCGGGGGCTGAATTACTTCTTCTGCACCAATTGCATCTGGTCGCTATTCTTCTAAAACCCTGTGGAAAATCTTTAGAACTGTTAGTTAGGCTCTGCCTTAGGTCTAGGATGAGATAAGAGGTGCTTTAAATAAAACGTATCTTTTTCTAATACCTTCCCCCTCTATCCTCTCCAAAAATCCAAACGAAAACAAAACAAAACGGGACACATGGGTGGCTCAGTTGTTAAGCATCTGCCTTCGGCTCAGGTCATGATCCCAGGACCCTGGGACCCAGGACCCTGGGATCGAGCCCCTGCTCCCCGGACTCCCTGATCAGCGGGAACCCTGCTTCTCCTTCTCCCACTTCCCCTGCTTGTATTCCCTCTCTCTAGCTGTGTCTCTGTCAAATATATTAAAATAAAAACACAATATCACATTTCAACATGAGCATTTTGTGTTCTCCATCTAAAAATTATAGACAATTCATATTGCCTATCAACTTAGACTCAGGAATTCACCTTGCCATTGAATCCTGGAAGTATTTTGATCTTTCCTTAACACTGCCCACACACAAATTATCTTTTAAAAACATGTTCCTAATTACTCAAGTCAGCAAGAGGTATGTGGGAAATAGGAATGTATTTCTTATTTTCTTTTCTTTTGTTTCATTTGAACTGGTAAATCTTATTTATTTATTTATTTATTTATTTTTAAGATTTAATTTCTTTTCAGTGTAACAGAATTCATTGTTTATGCACCACACCTAGTGCTCCATGCAATACGTGCCCTCCAAAATACCCACCATCAGGATCCCCCGCTCTCCCACCCCCACCCCTTCAAAACCCTCCGATTGTTTTTCAGAGTCCATGGTCTCTCATGGTTCATCCCCCCCTCCAGTTTCCCTCAACTCCCTTCTCCTCTTCATCTCCCCATGTCCTCCATGTTATTTCTTATGCTCCACAAAGAAGCGAAACCATATGATAATTGACTCTCTCTGCTTGACTTATTTCACTCAGCATAATCTCTTCCAGTCCTCTCCACATTGATACAAAAGTTGGGGATTCATCCTTTCTGATGGAGGCATAATACTCCATCGTGTATATGGACCACATCTTCCTTATCCATTTATCCAGTGAAGGGCATCTTGGTTCTTTCCACAGTTTGGCGACTGTGGCCATTGCTGCTATGAACATTGGGGTACAGATGGCCCATCGTTTCACTACATCTGTATCTTTGGGGTAAATACCCAGGAGTGCAATTGCAGGGTCATAGGGAAGCTCTATTTTTAATTTATTTCCTTTTTTCTTTTTTTATATATTTTATTTTATTTTTTTCAGTGTTTCAAGATTCATTGTTTATACACTATACTCACTGCTCCATGCAATATGTGCCCTCCTTAATACCCACCACCAGGATCACCCATCCCCTCACCCCCTCATTTCCAAAACCCTCAGTTTGTTTCTCAGCGTCCACTGTCTCTCGTGCTTTGTCTCCCCCTCCAATTTCTCCCAATTCACTTTTCCTCTCCTTCTCCTAATGTCCTCCATGTTATTCCTTATGGTCCACAAGTAAGTGAAAATGATAATTGACTCTCTCTGTTTGACGTATTTCATTCAGCATAGTCTCCTCCAATCCCATCCATGTTGACACAAAAGTTGAGTATTCATCCTTTCTGACGGATGCATAATATTCCATTGTGTGTATGGACTATAACTTCTTTATCCATTCATCAGCTGAAGGCCATCTTGGCTCTTTCCATAGAACTTTATATATTATACCCTTTCTTTTTTTAAAATTTTTTATTTCTTTTCAGCGTAACAGAATTCATTGTTTTTGCACCACACCCAGTGCTTCATGCAATCCGTGCCCTCCCAAATACCCACCACCTGGTTCCCCCAACCTCCCACCCCCCACCCCCTCCAAACCCCCAGGTTATTTTTCAGAGTACATAGTCTCGCATGGTTCACCTCCCCTTCCAATTTCCCTCAACTCCCTTCTCCTCTCCATCTCCCCTTGTCCTCCATGTTATTTGTTATGCTGCACAAATAAGTGAAACCATATGATAATTGACTCTCTCTGTTTGACTTATTTCACTTAGCATAATCTCTTCCAGTCCCGTCCATGTTGCTACAAAGGTTGGGGATTCATCCTTTCTGATGGAGGCATAATACTCCATTGTGTATATGGACCACATCTTCCTTATCCATTTATCCAGTGAAGGGCATCTTGGTTCTTTCCACAGTTTGGCGACCGTGGCCATTGCTGCTATAAACATTGGAGTAGAGATGGCCCTTCTTTTCACTACATCTGTATCTTTGGGGTAAATACCCAGGAGTGCAATTGTACGGTCATAGGGAAGCTCTATTTTTAATTTCTTGAGGAATCTCCACACTGTTCTTCAAAGGGGCTGCACCAACATGCATTCCCACCAACAGTGTAAGAGGGTTCCCCTTTCTCCACATCCTCTCCAACACATGTTGTTTCCTGTCTTGCTAATTTTGGCCATTCTAACTGGTGCGAGGTGGTATCTCAATGTGGTTTTAATTTGAATCTCCCTGATGGCTAGTGATGATGAACATATTTTCATGTGTCTGATAGCCATTTGTATGTCTTCATTGGAGAATTGTCTGTTCATATCTTCTGCCCATTTTTTAATATGATTGTCTGTTTTGTGTGTGTTGAGTTTGAGGAGTTCAT
>NC_081575.1:73360591-73361384 GCF_022355385.1 Mustela nigripes | reverse complement strand
GATGAACATATTTTCATGTGTCTGATAGCCATTTGTATGTCTTCATTGGAGAATTGTCTGTTCATATCTTCTGCCCATTTTTTAATATGATTGTCTGTTTTGTGTGTGTTGAGTTTGAGGAGTTCTTTATAGATCCTGTATATCAACCTTTTGTCTCTACTGTCATTTGCAAATATCTTCTCCCATTCTGTGGGTTGCCTCTTTGTTTTCTTGACTGTTTCTTTTGCTGTGCAGAAGCTTTTGATCTTGATGAAGTCTCAAAAGTTTATTTTCGCTTTTGTTTCCTTCACCTTTGGAGACCTATCTTGAAAGAAGTTGCTGTGGCTGCTCCTGAAGTGGTTACTGCCTATGTTCGCCTCTAGGATTCTGATGGATTCCTGTCTCACAGGGAGGTCTTCTTTCCATTTTGAGTTTATCTTTGTGTATAGCATAAGAGAATGGTCAAATTTCATTCTTCTACATATAGCTGTCCAGTTTTCCCAGCACCATTTATTGAAGAGACTGTCTTTTTTTTCACTGTATATTTTTTTCCTGTTTTGTCAAAGATTATTTGACCATATCTGGGCTCTCTACTCTGTTCCACTGGTATGTGTGTCTGTTTTCATGCCAGTACCATGCTGTCTTGATGATCACAGCTTTGTAGTAAAGCTTGAAATCAGGTAATGTGATGCGTCCAGTTTTAGTTTTGTTTTTCTACATTTCCTTAGCAATTCGGGGGTCTCTTCTGATTCCATACAAACCTTAGGATTATTTGCTCCAGCTCTTTGAAGAATACTGGTGAAATTTTGATCGG
>NC_081575.1:73357020-73360191 GCF_022355385.1 Mustela nigripes | reverse complement strand
TTGTCAAATGCTTTTTCTGCATCAATTGAGAGGACCTTGTGGTTCTTCTCTCTTCTCTTATTGATTTGTTCTATCACAATGATTGCTTTGCAGTTGTTGAACCATCCTTGTAGCCCAGGTATGAATCCCACCTGGTCATGGTGGATAATCTTTTTAATGTGCTGTTGGATCCTGTTTTCTAGGATCTTGTTGAGAATCTTAGCATCCATCATCCATATTCTTCAGTGATATTGGTCTGAGATTTTCCTTTTTGGTGGGGTCTTTGCCTGGTTTGGGAATCAGGGTAATGCTGGCTTCATAAAAAGTGTCTGGAGGTTTTCCTTCTGCTTCAATTTTTTGAAACATCTTCAGGAGAATAGGTGTTATTTCTTCTTTGAAAGTTTGGTAGAATTCCCCAGGGAATCAGTCAGGTCCTGGGCTCTTGCTTTTTGGGAGGTTTTTGATCACTGCTTCAGTCTCGTTACTAGATATCCGTCTATTCAGGTTGTCAATTTCTTCCTGGTTCAATTGTGAGAGTTTAGAGTATTCCAGGAATGTATCCATTTCATCTAGGTTATATAGCTTATTGGCATATAACTGCTGATAATAACCTCTGATGATTGTTTCTACTTCCTTGGTGTTCGTTGTGATCTCTCCCTTTTTATTCATAATTTTATGAATTTGGGCCTTCTCTCTTTTCTTTGGATTAATGTGGCCAATGGTTTATTGATTTTATTGATTTTTTCAAAAAAACCAGCTTCTAGTTTCATTGATACGTTCTACTGTATCTCTGGTTTCTACCTCATTGATCTCTGCTCTAATCGTGATTATTTCCCTTCTTATGTGTGGAGTTGTTTTGATTTGTTGTTGGTTCTCCAGCTCTTTAAGGTGTAGAGACAGCTGGTGTATTCTGGCTTTTTCGATTTTTTGAGGGAGGCTTGGGTGGCTACATATTTCCCCCTTAGGACCGCCTTTGCTGTATCCCATAGGTTTTGGACCAAAGTGTCTTGTTTCTCATTGGTTTCGATGAATTGTTTAAGTTCTTCTTTGATCTCCTGGTTGATGCAAGCATTCTTAAGCAAGGTGGTCTTTAGCTTCCAGGTGTTTGAGTTCCTTCCAAACTTTTCCTTGTGATTGAGCTCCAGTTTCAAAGGATTGTGATCTGAGAATATTCAAGGAATACTGTCAGTCTTTTTGTAAGGTTGAGTCCTGATTTGTGACCCAGTATGTGGTCTATTCTGGAGATGGTTCCGTGTGCACTTGAGAAGAATGAGTATTCTGTTGTTTTAAGATGGAATGTTCTGTATATATCTATGAGGTCCATCTTGTCCAATGTGTCATTCAATGCTCTTGTTTCTTTATTGATTTTCTGCTTGGATGATCTGTCTATTACTGAGAGAGGCATGTTTAGATCTCCTATTATTAATGTATTCATATCAATATGACTCTTTATCTTGATTAACAGTTTTCTTATGTAATTCGCTGCTCCCATATTGGGGGGCGTAGATATTTACAATTGTTATATTGTCTTGGTGGATAATCTCCTTAAGAATTATGGGGCACCTGGGTGGCTCAGTGGGTTAAGCCGCTGCCTTTGGCTCCAGTCATGATCTCAGAGTTCTGGGATCGAGTCCCGCATCGGGCTCTCTGCTCAGCAGAGAGCCTGCTTCCCTCTCTCTCTGGCTGCCTCTCCGTCTACTTGTGATTTCTCTCTGTCAAATTAATAAATAAAATCTTTAAAAAAAAAAGAATTATGTAGTATCCTTCTGTATCTCTGACTACAGTTTTTAGTTTAAAATCTAATTTATCTGATATGAGAATCGCTGCCCCGGCCTTCTTTTGAGGCCCATTGGCATGAAAGATGCTTCCCCATCCCTTCACCTTCAGTCTGGCTGTATCTTTAGGTTCAAAATGTGTCTCTTGTAGACAACATATGGATGGGTCCTGTTGTTTTATCCAATCTGCAACCTTGTGTCCTTTTATGGGCACATTTAGGCCATTCACTGAGAGTGATTATTGATAGATACATTTTTATTGACATCATGTTACCTTTGAGGTCTTTCTTTCTTTAGATTGTCTCCATATTTCTGTTCAGTAATATTTTTAGGATTTTTTCTCTTTTATAGAACCCCCCCTTAATATTTCCTGCAGTGTTGGCTTGGTGGTTGCACAATCTTTTAAGCCTTGCCGGTCTTGGAAACTCTTTATCTCGCCATCGATTTTGAATGTCAGTCTTGCTGGATAAAGTATTCTTGGCTGCATGTTCTTCTCACTTAGTGCCCTGAATATATCTTGCCAGCCCTTTCTGGCTTGCCAGGTCTCTGTGGACAGGTCTAAGGTTATTCTGATGGGTTTCTTCTGTACGTAAGGAGCTTCTTTGTCCTGGCTGTTTTCAAGAGAGTCTGCCTGCAATTATAATTCTTCATTCTTACTATTAGGTGTCTTGAGGACATTGATAATCTATAATCTTGGGGGGAAACTGTTCTGCCTCTAGTACATGAACGCTGGTTCCATTCGTGAGATTGGGAAAATTTTCATGGACAACTTGTTCCACTCTATCTTCTAGACTTCTTTCTTTCTCCTCCCCTTCAGGGATTCCAATAATTCTGACGTTGGAACTTTTCATGGCATTATTTATTTCCCTGATTCTATTTTCATGGCTTCTAAGCTCTTTGTTCCAGGATTGCTCCTCATCATTTCTCTCTATCTGTTTGTCCTCCAGATCACTAATTCTATCTTCTGTCTCAGTTACCCTAGCTTTGAGAGAATTTAGATTAGATTGGAATTCATTGAGAGAATTTTGAACATCATCCCTAGTGGCTTTCAGTTCTGCCCTAATCAATTCCGTTTGGTCATCCATGGCTTTCTCCAACCTAGCTATTGCCTGGGTAATTGTTAGCCTGAATTCCCTTTCTGACATATTGTCTATGTCAATAGCCATTAGCTCTGTTGAAGAAGGCCATCCTCTGTATTTTTCTTCTGTTGGGCATTCCTCCTCCTAGTCATTTTGGTGAGAGATGACTGAACGGATGTAGCTGGATGTATCAACTGTGGTGCAGTCAAGGTGCACCCTAGGACTCTTCTGAGAAATCAGGATTCCCCACCCAAATGAGAGAAAAAAGAAAAGAAAAAGAAAAAAAGAGAGAGAGAGAGACAGGAAAAAAAGGGAAGATAAAAGAGAAGGCTCAGCCC
>NC_081575.1:73317979-73356920 GCF_022355385.1 Mustela nigripes | reverse complement strand
TATATATATATATATATATATATATATATATATATATATAAAAGGAAGCAACCTCGTCAAAAAGAACCCCAAGTATAAGATTTATATATTATCAGGACAAACACAAAAAGACAGAAACACTGGTGGAAGAAAAAGTTGGGACAGTGGTTATAAATTCTCAGTGTGTGCGAGGAAGGTTATTTTGATTCTTCCTGGATGTATCTTGATATCTTTGTTAAAGGACTCAACTTTCTAAGATAAAGGGGGATTAAAAATTGGTTTACCTATAGCTGTAGCTTTGATTGGGGAAAGGGGGTTACCTTGAAAGGGGGTTACTTTGAAAGCACTCAAAAAGAGCAAGGAATCACGGGGGGAAATTGTGGGAATCAGGGTGGTTAGGGACAGGGGCTTAAGTCCCAGGACCCAGGACAGCCTCTCCTGGGGCTGAGCCAGAGAGAGTGCTCTAATATTCTATAAGAATATTAGAAAATAAAAATTAAAAAGAATAAACTAGACTAAACTAAACTAAAATTTAAAAAAAATTAAAAAATAGAAAAGCAAGAGAAAAACACAGGTGCATGTATCAAAAAGTGAAGGTTAGAAGGTCATTATGGAATTTGATGTACTGGACATCTCACTGTGATTGTATATAGCTTAAAAATTATCTATATTTAAAAAAATGAACCAAAATAGTGGGAACGAGTTAAAAATAAAAGTTGTATCTATGAAGTAGTGGTGGTTGTTCTCTTGTCATCTTTTTTTTTTTTTTTCTTTCCTGGTTGGTTTTCTGGGGGAGGAGCCTGCCACGTGGGTTTTCAGTGAATTATGTTCCCTTAGTTAAGTCCTCCCATCCCCCTCAAGGGGGTGGGGTCTAAAGAAACCGGTTTTTCAGGCTTTTGTTCTCTGGGGGTTTTTATGTTTGGTTGTTCTTTTTTTTTTTCTCTAGCCTTTACAGCTTTGATGGTTTTTGGAGGTTTAGAGGAAAGAAAACTGCACCCTGACCTCCCCCTCAGAGAGAAGCCTCAGTCTGCTCCCCTGTGGGTGCTGCAGAGCTGCTGGCAGAGCAGGTTCTGACTCATGGTCCCTGGGGATGCAGGATCTCCTGCTTGCACCCAAAACCATGGCAGCGGTGGCAGTCTGGGCAGCTCCAAATCGCCAGAGAGGTTCCAAGCAGCAATGGCGCACTGAGATTTTCCCACTTGCCCAGGTTGGGAGTGCCTGGTATTTCTGGTCTGAGAGCACCGGGCTGGCACCTGCACACACCTCTCTCAGAGAGGGTGTGGGGCACACGCATCTCAGGCTCTGATAGCAGGGCCTGGCGTTCTGCCATCTGGCGAGGCTCCCAGTCCCTCACAGGAGCCAGACCCCATGTGTTCTTGGGCACGCTGGCGGCTCAGGGACCAAGACCTGGTTTCTCCACCGCACTCTCTCTGGCTCAGCCCCAGGGGAGGCTGTCCTGGGTCCGGGGACTTAAGCCCCTGTCCCTAACCACCCTGATTCCCACAATTTCCCCCCGTGATTCCTTGCTCTTTTTGAGTGCTTTCAACCAGACTCCAAGTTAATGCTTGTCCCCAGACGCTGGGCACTCTGGTATTGGGGCATTACTTTCCAATGGGTCGCCTCTGGTGGTTCCCTCCCCCTTCTGTTTATCTTCCGATATCAGTCCAACATTCCCACTCCCACTCCGCTTTACCTGCCCACTGGCGTCTTCTGCTCCTGTAGAGATTCAGACGTGTATAATTCTGATCTCAGGCTGATTTCATGGGTGATCGGAGTTCTTTGGTAGGTAATCAGCTCACTTTAGGATACAGGTTGAAACGGCGCCTCCTCCTACTCCCCTCCCATCTTCCCCCCCCCCCCCCAATTTCATTCTTTTTGATGGTTGAGTAAAAATTGAGTAAAATTCCATTATATGTACACACACACACACACACACACACACACACACACACACACCACATCTTCTCTATTGACTCATCAGTCAATGGACATTTGGGTTCTTTCCATAGTTTGGCTATTTTGGCAATGCTGCTATAAACATCAGGGCACATGTACCCCTTTGAATCTGTATTTTTTATACTTTGGGTAAATACCTAAGTAAAATTGCTGGATTGTAGTGTAGTTTCATTTTTAACTTTTTGAGGAATCTCTATACTTTTCTCCAGAGTGAGTACATTGGTTTGCATTACATTCCCACCAAGAGTGCAAGAGGATTCCCCTTTTTCCACATCCTTGCCAGCACCTATTGTTTCTTTGTTGTTAATTTTAACCATTCTGACCAGTGTTAAGTGGTATCTCATTGTGGTTTGGATTTGTATTTCTCTGTTCATAAGTGATGTTGAACATCTTTTTATGTGTCAGTAAGCCATCTGGATGGAAAGGTATCTAGTCATGTCTTCTAGGCAGGTTGCCTCTTAAGCCTTTGTTTATTCATGTATAAAATAGAGATAATAGCTATCTCAGGGTTGTTCAGTGTTCAATACCTGTTACATAATAGGTACTTAATAGATATGAGCTACTTTTTCCTTAGGGCCTCTGAAGCTTGTAAGCTTGTAAGCTTCAGGAATGACTATGGGGTTTGGGTTTGGGTGCATAGTAGAAACTTTGTAGATATAGTGGAGGAGTGTATGTGTGTGTGTGCACATGTGTGTGTATGTGTTGAGGGAAGATATAATTTATTGATAAGGAAGGACATTAGCAATATTGGGTCCTCCTTTCCTATTTCTATATCCAGGTAAATTCCTTCGGCTCACTCCCCTACCTCCCTTGCCTACCCCCGAAGAAAATTAAAAAAAAAAAAAAAAAAGAAAGAAAGAAAACCATCAGCACAACCTCATTAGGTTATGAGTCGGCTTTATTGCCTCCCATCTCCAGTGGTGGGCATGCTGGGGTTCAGCTGTCAGCCAGAACCATTAACATTGCTAATGTCAGGGACTGGAAAACAATCTCCATCTGCTGGCTGGCCTCCCTTTCCTACTACCCACTGCTTAGCCAAGAGGCCCAGAACACCAGGGGCCACTTCGCTACTATACTGAGGTACTCACCCTGTTTCTACCCTCTTTCCCATTCTCAACCTGTGCTATTGGTAAAGGTAATCATGACTAGCCTCTAATCAGGGCTGGGAAGAAGCATCTCAATACCCAGACACAGCACATCATTGGATTAATGGATACCACAATACCTGCTATGTCTCCCTGAACATTCTTTCTTAGGGCATTGTAAATGGGACTGGGAACAGTGTGGACATATTTCTAGTTGCTAAAGATAAAAGAGTAACCCAAGAGAAGAAGATAAAGGAATTAAGCCAACACTCTCTATTTCCAGCCTTTTAATTCATCCGGAGAGTAGAAAGGCACATGACATAATAGAGGGAAGAAGTGGCAGTCAACACTGGATTTGAAAAACTCATGGATTTGGAGTCAAACAGACCTGACTCTTCTACTCACTAATTGAACCTTCACTTCTTGGAAACTTAGTTTCACTATCTATAAAATGGGCCTAGTTGTAAATGTATCACAGAGCTATTGTGAAAATCAAAGGGGATAATGAATATAGTTATTGGTATGTGGTAGTGCTCCTAAGTGATAGACCTGTTCTCTACCTCAACAAAAGTACTTTGTGTAGAGAGATGCTGACATCATTTCTTGACTACTGCCCAAGTGTATTTCCTTGCCAGACCCTGGACACCTTATCTCTTTTGAAGTCAGGGACCATCTTAGTTTCAGTTTTGTGTCCTCCGTACATTCAAGCAATGTTTTTCTTTTCTTTTCTAGGTGGTGAAAACTATTGGCCTGAGGGAAGTTTGGTTTTTTGGTCTGCAATACCAGGACACTAAAAATTTCTCCACTTGGCTGAAACTCAATAAGAAGGTAACTTCTTACCCAGTTGTTGGGTTTGTAATTCATTCCTCCATCATATCTTATATTCAAGTGGGTAACATGTGGTAGCTGGCAAATCCAGGGCTGTGCTTTTCACTGGGTGGTCTATTGATCAGAATAAAGACAGAAGACTCAGCCAAGGTAGAACTCCTGCTCTGTCTCCACTTTGACTTCTAACAGTGAGAATGGCCTTTGTCCAAGGAGGAAGAGACCCTTCCCCTTTTCCTTGGAGCTCTGTTTTAAATTTTGACTTGTCTTATACCATAATCATTAATGGATTTTCAAGAGGAGATCGGCATCCTATTTTTTCTTTCCAAACCCAAGGGCTTTAGGAGGTTTGTTAAAAGGAGAATAACAGACTGAAGAAAAAATATATATATATGTTTATAAAGTTTCTTCAGGTACTTATTTAAATTCCAGCTAGTTAGCATACAGTGCAATATTATTTTCAGGTGTAATATTTTGTGATTCATTGCTTACATACAACACCTGGTGCTCATCACAAGTGCCTTCCTTTATACCCATCACCGATTTATAACCCATTCTTTTTTGATTTTCTATCTCAGTTCAACCCCAGATGAGATGGTTTGAGTAGAAGTCCATTCAGGCTCTTCACCTCCAAGCAGTGTCTCTGCAGGAGCATGTCAGTCCTCCATCTCAATATCCTCAAACTTCCTAACTTTGTTGTTGGAGGTTTCCAGTGTCTTGTGTTATCTGATTCTGATTGTGTCTAGGGGATAAGTGCCTCACCTTCACCTGGCAGAATCTTGTTTCCCCAAGGAGTGGAGACTTTTGCTGGACAAATGTGTTGCTGTTAAGAGCCAATTTCAGGCTTTAAAAGATAGTCTAGTTTTCTTCTCTTGTCTAGCCAATTTCTAAGCCTCAATGATACATAATAGTTTTTACTTTGCTAATTTTTGGTATGGGGGGGTGCTTAAAAGAGGAGCTTTCTTAAGCCTAACCTCAAAATTTAGGGGCAGTTGGTATATTGCCAGATGTTGGTGGCTTGAAGGCTTATGACCATCAGTGGGTCGAAGGTCATTTCAGGAAGGAATCCCCAAAAATAAGCAATTATGGGCATGGAGTTGGGTCCCCAGTGAAAAAAAAATGTCTCTTTTCTGAATTAACCAGAACAGTTGCCACCTGGCTCTTCAGGATTACCCAAATTGATGACTTTTCAGTGTGTCTCCCCACCCTACAGGCAAAGACCATTTTTTTAAGAGCTGTAACCCCTTGCTGCTCCCAGGTGACTGCCCAGGATGTGCGGAAGGAAAGTCCTCTGCTCTTCAAGTTCCGGGCCAAGTTCTATCCTGAGGATGTATCTGAGGAATTGATCCAGGACATCACACAGCGCCTGTTCTTCCTGCAAGTGAAGGAGGGCATTCTCAATGATGATATTTACTGCCCACCAGAGACTGCTGTGCTACTGGCCTCCTATGCTGTCCAGTCTAAGTATGGTGACTTCAATAAGGAAGTCCACAAGTCTGGCTACTTAGCTGGGGACAAGTTGCTGCCGCAGAGGTGAGGTGGTGCCCTTGGTCATCTGCCCTTGCATGGAGAAGGTCCGTGGCTGACCAGGCCCTGTTATACAGGGACTGCCAGATCTGTTCTGTTCTACTAGGGTCTCTCTGAAGATCATGTTATGCATACTGGTTTTTATTTTGCTAATTAATGGTGTTGGGGGAGTGTTAAAAGAGGAGCCTTCTTAAGCCTAACCTCAAAATTTGTGGGCAGTTAGTATAAGAGACACATATTTGCATATGGCACCATGCCCTTTTGTTTCTCTGTCAAAACCAAAAGCTTTTTTCCTTCTCTTCTTTTGCCTGATTGCAGAATTGTATTGCTCTGGAAACAGGTGCTTATATAGATTACCAAAGACAGATTGACTCCTTCTACCCCAGTTCCATTTTTTTTCAATCCTTTTCACTGATTTAGACCTCTTGTATCAGAGGTTTACAGGAGGGACAGAGAAATACCCAAGCCAGGGATGTGGGGGGAGCTCCAACTGTATTTTAATATCAATAACCAGTGCACAGAGCTTTCTGCTTTTATAAACTTCAAAGCTGAATGCTCTCAAACACACATTATTTTTGTTTTAGCATCACAACAACACACAAAATGAATAAGGCAGGCATTATCTTTATTTCCTGGCTAAGGAAATAGAGCAGAGTGCTCACTCTGACTTGCCAGACCTCCTACAGCTCATTTGAGGCAGAACCAGACCTGGGACCCTAGTCTTTTGAATTTTTAACCCTGGTTTTTTTCCTACTGCTTCCAGTGGCCATTTTCGTAAGCTTGTGGATGGAAGAAAAAGTTCTTCATTCTGGGAGCCTCAGTCCCATTGGAGCTGTGGCATATGCACAACTTACCTGAAAGTATTAGGGATAATGATTGTTCTCTGGAACACTACCTGAGTCACTGCTTTGATGTCTGAGATGGCATATTTAAAACAAGTCTTGTTTATGATCTAGTAGATCCAGTAGATCTAGTTAAGCCTCTTTCTTCTAAAGTCATTTGGGCTGAGTTCTCTGTACTGGAGCTATATGCTGTAATCTCATACCTGAGCAATTTTCTCATAAACAAAAACTATTTGTCCCATAAGGATCTAGGAGAGAGTGTCATGCCTCCTCCATGAGGCCCATCTCTACTCTTAACCCCTCAAGTCAGCACAGAGTCTTGATACATTCCTGCCCTACTTGAAAATCACAGCATATTATTGGATTTTCTGGTTAAAACTACAAAGGAAGGTGTTAACATTGTCTTTCTTTTCCACCCATTCTTGTATTTCTCCTACCTCTCAGGCAGTTCCCTATCTCTGATTAATACCTCCTGCTACAATTTCAGTCTACTTCCAGTATGATCTTAGTGGGCTGACTCCATATCTTTTTTGCATCAATCCCTCAGAAAGTTAAGTGGGCTTCCCTTTACTTGCTTTACTCCTGCATTTGGGTTTTGTGCTTGAGTCTACTATCTGTTGTCTTTCTAGGGTTCTAGAGCAGCATAAACTCAACAAGGACCAGTGGGAGGAGCGGATTCAGGTGTGGCATGAGGAGCACCGGGGCATGCTCAGGTAATATCACCCTAGCAACTATGAGTATTACTGCTTTTGTAGGGAGAATGAGAGTAGGTTTTGGTCCAAAGAGATAAAGGACTAGGGGCACTGGAGGATGCTGGGGAGAAAGGGATAAGAATGCAACTTATAGGGGAAATTAGAGATAGAAGGCAAATAAAGATCATTATGAAACTGTATTTTTTTAAATGATGGCAACTGATAGCCCAAACAGTTTTGACCACAAAGAAACTGAAGGGACCTCAGGATCCCTAGGGAGCTTCTAGAGTACTAGGGCCCCCTCCACAAGAAAGAAATGGTCAAGGAGATCTCTAAACATGGCAGATCTTTTGGTGTTGTCTAGTTGAGGAATGAATCTTATCATTTTGCCATCATCACACCATCTGGGTTCTGCTAAGAACGTAAGATACTTCAATGCAGCTAACATGCCAGAGGCCGGCAAGGGTCGGCCCACCCTTGTTACTCTTGGGAACCTCAGATCCTAGGCTCCTGTCAACAGGTTTTGTTTGACAATGTCAAACATATCATCTGCTCACCCTCTATCCCCTTTCCCTCCCCTAATGGCAAGATTCTTGTCAGAAGTGCAGAGCATATAGGCTATCTCCCTGGGTCTGATTCACAGGCTCGCCTCTATAATCCCCCCAAATCTTTTATTTAGGGAGGATGCTGTTCTAGAATATCTGAAGATTGCCCAGGACCTGGAGATGTATGGTGTGAACTACTTCAGCATCAAGAACAAGAAAGGCTCAGAATTGTGGCTGGGAGTGGATGCCCTAGGTCTCAACATCTATGAGCAGAATGACAGGTATAACTTAGATTTCTCTTAGTTTATTTGGGCCACTCTGACACCTAGTACTCATCACGAAGTAGGACTGTATCTCCTGGGTCCCAACTAGGTCCCACCCTTTTCTACCTAGTTTAGATCAGCCTAAATGATTGCATAACCTCCCAGGCCTCAAAATCTTGCATTGACCATACTTGCACCATCCACTATGGTAGTCACTGGCCACATGTGGCTATTAAGCTCTTGAAATACAGCTACTCTTAAATTGAGATACACTGTAAGTGTAAACTATACACAAGACTTTGAAGACTTAGTGTGAAGAGTAGAATGATGAATGTCTCATTAAATACTTTCTAAGATATTTATGTGTTCAAATGATAGTCTTTTAGGTATGTTGGGTTAAATGAACTGTTATTATAGTTACTCCCACCTGTTTCTTTTTTACTTCTTTTCTTTCTTAAAAATTTATCAATGTATAATGTATTATTTGTTTCAAGGGTACAGGTCTGTGAATCATCAGCCTTACACAATTCACAGTGCTCACCATAGCACATACCCTCCCCAATGTCCATTATCTAGCCACCCTATCCCTTCCCTCAACTCCAACATGTGGCTACTAGAAAATTTAAAATATCATTATTTTTCCATTGGACAGCATCACCCTAGCACCAACCTTGTCAGGATTTGTAATTAATCCCACTCCCATATGATGATTAAATGCTTTTTGGCCTACATTCCCTTTTCTATAGACTTTTCTCATTTTCTTATTTTTTCCATTGGTCTGCTCTTGGTGAGGATGGATGTAGTAAATGATTGTTCCATGTAACTTCTGAATCTTGGAGCTCATTGTTTACATTCTCCCCAACTGTTACAACCTTGGGTGGAAGAGTCCCAGTAAAGCAGGGGTGGAGATTCTTGTGAGAGATTTTCAGTGTTCCTGCCTCAACAAAAAATACAGTAAAACTGAGGACTCTGAGAAACAAACTGAGGGTTTTGGAAGGGAGGGGGTAAGGGGGTGGATGAGCCTAGTGGTGGTTATTAAGGAGGGCACGTATTGCATGGAGCACTGGGTATGGTGCATAAACAATGAATTTTGGAACACTGAAAAGTAAAATTTAATTAAAAAAATACAGTAAAACAAACCTCAGAGTTTGGGACAAGAAATAATAAGTTGGTTGTGGTATCAGGAGGTCCTTTTTGCACCCTCAAACTGGCAACTGACCTGGTAGCTTGTGATAACACTGGCTGAGCTGATAATGAATCTACCTCCTTAAGGAAGAAGTAGGGGGTGCAAAAGGCAAACCACCAACCCTCTATGTCCTTCTTGTCTTTCCATGGTCCTAATGTTCTTGTTCTCTACAGACTGACTCCCAAGATAGGCTTTCCCTGGAGTGAGATCAGAAATATTTCTTTCAATGACAAGAAATTTGTCATCAAGCCCATTGACAAAAAAGCCCCGGTAAGTGATTCTTCCTACTGGACAAGAAAGGTACTTGCCAAGACCTGGATAATGCTAGGAGCAAACATGTCATTGTATGTTTCTCTCATTTTTCTGGATTTTTTTTTTTTGTATGTGTACGGGGGCTAGGAATAGGAGGCACAAAAGGAGATTGGCCCTGAAAGGGGTTATTGATGACGAGACATGATCAGGAGACATCCTGTAGCTGGTGCCACCCTGGCAAATGTGTGTTAGGAGAAACATAGATGAGGGAGAGCCCCAGGCAGTCTAAGTACTCCCTCTCTGCCACTGTCTTCTGCTGCCCTGATGCCGTGGGGGTGGAAACGGAGAGCACATCTTATTTTTTTTAAGCCTGTAGGCTCCAGAAAGGGAAACTGTTGGTATACTTGATTTATTTTTAATTGTGGAGAATAGACAGAGCCAGAAATCCAGATCCAAAAGATGATCTTCGAAACTTGCTGTTTGGTATAACTTTACTGCTGTCCTCTCAAGACTTATCTCCAGGGCAACCCAAGAACAAGAAAGGGCTTTGGGTCCAGGCATTCCTCTAACATGCTCACCACAGTTTTCACTTACTTAGCTGCCTGTGGTTGATAAGACTGGAAAGCTGGTGATTGAGAGTAAGATAGAAAAAAGAAAAAGGTCTTGTCTTTTGGTATACCTCATGTCCAACAGGGGTTAAAGGCCATGCTGAGATAGACCCTTCTCATAAGGCCTCAACAATTCTTCTCCAGCTGTAAGTTCTCTGAACTTCTGCTGCTAGGTACTTTATATATTTTATCTTGTTTAATGCTCAACAACCTTGTCAGGTAAGTAGTAGTATACCTGCTTTATATTTGTGGAAATTAAGGTTCAAAGAATTGGAGTGATTTGCTCAAGATCACACAGCTAAAAAATATAAATCTGGGGTTTATATATACATTATTTGACCTCTAAAGCCTGTGCTCCTTCCACTGCACACTAAGCCATATGAAACAGTAGTAATTTGGGTTCCATGGCAGAGGAACTGGTAGTTAACCCATTAATTGGTAACCTTGGTCCAATGGTATTTATAGTAACAATTAAGCAAACTAGATTCTTGTGTGTGTGTTTTTTCCTTTTCTTCTTTTTTTAAATTGCTGCTGTGTTCAACTTCCAGTGGGAAAAGTTAATTAACAAAGACAGCTGAGATCAAAGGCTTATTTTTTTAAATGACAGCCAGAGCAATCAGTGTTCAAATTTATGTATTTATGTATGTATTTACGATTTGCATTATCCCAAAAATGATTTAAGGGGCTGTGTCTAGGATATGCTTTTAGGAGGATACAGAAACAGTCCAGCTCCCCACACCACCATATCCCAGGGGCCTCTAAGAGAGACCCCTGAGATTTAGCAAGATCCCTCATTAGCAAATAGGTTCCATTCCTATCTTTCAATTAGATTGAGGATATTTTAGGATGTGATGTTTTCATAAGCAAAGGTTAAAAGAAATTGTGGTTTGATGGAAAGAACACTGGTTTTAGAGTCCAGAGGTCTGGGTTCTAGTCCTGGGTTTGCCACTAGTCTTCTGTGTTACCATGGACAAGTTACTTCACTACTCTGATAATTAACCTTCTTATCTGTAATATGAGAAAATTGGGATAAATAACCCTTTCAGTGCTTTCAAAAGGCAGAAGCTCACTTTCATCTGTCCTTCCAAACTCATTTTGATTGTTGGTTTCCTATCAGGACTTTGTCTTCTATGCTCCCCGGCTGAGGATTAACAAGCGTATCTTGGCCCTGTGCATGGGGAACCATGAACTATACATGCGCCGCCGCAAGCCTGACACCATTGAGGTACAGCAGATGAAGGCACAGGCCCGGGAAGAGAAGCACCAGAAACAGATGGAACGGTAGGTTCTGTGGCACTAGAGTGGAGGGTGGAGGCTAGGGCAAAGAAGCTTCCCAAAAGTGTCAAGATTGATAAAGGAAAGACATGGAACCATCCTGGGATGGGGGAAGAGAGAGCTGTACAGGGTTATCACCTCTACTATTAAGTCTCAGGCATCACCTTCCCCAGGAAGCTGACATCAGAAGCCTAGGATTTTAGAGGCTTATGGGGGGAGGGATATTTCATAGTTCCATATAGTCTCTGATCCTCATGCCATTGCTTTTCTAGGCAGATTTCTCGGTCGCTCCAGCCTATCTGACCAGTGTAGTGTCATTAGCAGAAAGCTCCATGCACATTTAAACATGACTCTGTAGGGATTTCTGAGTGGAATTGGGGAGAGCCACCAGAATTTTCCTTATGTAACTCCCTTGTTACTGAAAGTGTAGCAAGACTCAGCAACAGTGACATCAACTTGAGAACTTATTAGAAAGGCAGAATCTAACACCCTACTCCAGACCTTCTAACTCAGAATCTGCATCTTTTTTTTAAGATTTTATTTATTTATTTGACGAGATCACAGGTAGGCAGAGAGGCAGGCAGAGAGAGTGAGAGGGAAGCAGGCTCCCTGCCGAGCAGAGAGCTCGATGTGGGACTCGATCCCAGGACCCTGAGATCATGACCTGAACCGAAGGCAGTGGCTTAAACCACTGAGCCACCCAGGCACCCCCAGAATCTGCATCTTGATTAAGATACTAGGAGATCAGTTCTCCAAAAAAGGTATGCAAATGGCCAGCAAACATGTGAAAACATCCCTAATTATCAGGGAAATGCAAATCAAAACTACAGTGAGATACCACTTGGTAACTCACTAATATGGATATAATAAATAAATACAGAAAATAAGAGCTGTTGTCAAGGATGTGGAGAAATTGGAACTCATGTACATTGCTGGTGGAAATGTTTCAACTACTATGGAAAATAGTTTGGTGGTTTCTCAAAAAGTTAAACATAGAATTACCATATGATCCCCAAATTCCACTCCTAGGTATATATTCAAAATAATTGAAAACAGTACATGTGGGGCACCTGGGTAGCTCAGTGGGTTAGGCCTCTGCCTGGCTCAGGTCATGATCTCAGGGTTGTGGGATTGAGCCTGGCATCAGGCTTTCTGCTCAGCAGGGAGCCTGCTTCCCCCTCTCTCTCTGCCTGCCTCTCTGCCTACTTGTGTTCTCTGTCTGTCAAATAAATAAATAAAAATCCTTAAAAAAAAAACAGTACATGTACACAAATGTTCATAGCAGTGCTATTTGCAATGGACAGAAGATAGAAATAGACCGAATGGTCAGCAGATGAATAGATAAACACATTGTATAGCCATACAATGGAATAGTATTCAGCCATAAAAAGGAATAAAGTCCTGATACATATTACAATCTGAATGAACCTCTATAACAGAATGCTAAGTTAAAGAAACCAGACGCAAAATTTCATATACCATATGATTCCACTATATGAAATATCCAAAATAGATAAATGTTTAGAGGCAGAACGCAGGTTGATGGTTATTAGGGGTAATGGGCGGGAAGAGGTAAGAAGAAACTCACTTATGTGTATATGGTTTTGCTTTGGAGTGATGAAAATGTTTTGGAACTAGATAGAGGCAGTGAATGTACATTATGAATATACTAAATGCCACCAAATTGTTTGCTTTATAGTGGTTACTATGATGTAAATTTCACCTCAATAAATTATTTAAAAAATAAGATCCCAGGTGATTCCTGTTCATGTTAAGGTTTGAGAACAGTGTTGTAGTAGATACTCTGTCATAAACAGTTTGGAACCTCAGGAGGCTTCTAAATGTAGTAGCTTAGAAAAGGAGTCCAAATAAGTCCAAATAAGAACCAAAGTTCTTATTTATTCGGAAAAATTTTACTGAGATTGGGGAAGTGTACAGAGCTGGATCTGGCAGGAACCTGCCCTCAAGGATCTTAAAGTCTGGTAGGAGAAAGAGGAAAAGCAATATATACATAACTGTTCAAGGTACAAATACCCTGTCATTTTTTTCATTCAATAAGTATTTAATGAGTAGTGAAAAATAAATAGACAAAAATCCCTGCTATCAGGAATCTGACATTCTCGTGGAAAGAGAACAAATACGGAAATTATATAGTATGTAAGTTGGTGAGAAAGTGCTGTGGAGAAAAATAATAAAGAGGAGGGATGGGGAGAATATAGGTCAAGTATTCTGAGGGCCCAGAGAAAGAAAAAACGCCTAGCCCAGGGTGAAAAAGGAACCTCCTAGAAGATGCATTGGGGCAAAAAAAGTGAATACTTGTTTTAGATTTGCAACAAATTCTGGGGGAAAAGAGCCTAGAGCTGGGATGTAGAGGGCCTGTAGAAGCCATAGAGCTCAGTGGACTCCCAACGCAGAGTCAAAACTTGACCCTATAACTATGAGGTAGATGGGCAGGACTTATTAGGCCATTTTACAGATAGGAGTGCTGAGAACAAGAGCAAAGAAATGACATAGTTAAGTTCACCCACTGGTTACCCATTGGTGAGTAGTAGAGCTGGGAGTCCAGGTTAGATCCTGACTCTGGAATAAATGACAGGGTCCTGGGTGTACTGACCAATGTGGGGCTATAATGTAAGGACAGGATGTGGGGATAAGGGAGCGTGGTCCTAACTCACAAGCTCTAAGTGTGTTAGATGGGTAAGGGCTGAGGGTCCAGGGCCAGAGAGCCTTGGGGCCTTTCCATGTGACCTATTCCATCCTTTCTCTTTCCTTAGTGCTTTGCTGGAAAATGAGAAGAAGAAGCGTGAGATGGCAGAAAAGGAGAAGGAGAAGATTGAACGGGAAAAGGAGGAACTGATGGAGAGGCTGAAGCAAATTGAGGAACAGACTAAGAAGGCTCAGCACGGTGAGGCTTAGAGTCAGTCACCTTGGAGACTGGGTTTTCCTAGAGCCTAACTCTGAGCTAGAGGCTCTTTTGCCTGAGCTGCAGACTCAGGCTATCTAATCCATATGTGGCTACAGATAGATGAAAGTCAGGGCAAAAGGAAGAGTTCCCAGAGCTTTCTGCCAGCTGTGCCCTGGGATAAAGCATTTCCAGGAAGGAAGCTAGGTGTTCCTTCCATGTCTGCATATTTCACTATCTTTCCCCCTTCTTCTCTTTCCAGAACTAGAAGAACAGACCCGCAGGGCCCTGGAGCTTGAACAGGAGCGGAAGCGTGCCCAGAGTGAGGCTGAAAAACTGGCCAAAGAGCGTCAAGAAGCTGAAGAGGCCAAGGAAGCCCTGTTGCAGGCCTCCCGCGATCAGAAGAAGACTCAGGAACAGCTGGTAAAGCTATAAAATGAGCTAGGATTGTGGTAACTGAATTTTCTTCCCTGTCTGCCTACCTATTCACAGTTACTCCTGCCTGCAGGGCTGTCTCCTTCCATCAGGGTGCCAGTCAACAGGTCTCCAGCAGATATTTTATTCAAAAGCAAGCTGCAGAGTCACTGATGTGGCCCAGAAAGCTTTGCAGTCTTCCCTAACCCTTACTTTTATTCTACTTACTTAGCCCTTAGGGATCTGAGCTGATGACCTGAAAAAGGAAAGGGAGGGAGGAAAGAAGCAAAAGAATTTACACTTAATTGACTACCTACTGTGTGTTACAAGTTATGCTAGCAACTTTTCCTCTTCCCTTACTTTCTGATTTCCTCTCCCAATAATCCTATGGGATTAGCCCACATGGGATACTATGCCCAGTTAAGGAAATTAGGACTCAAGGAGGTTTAAGAGACTTGTCAAAGATCACACAGTGTGGCCGAGTAAGGCTGAGAACCTATTTTTGCCTCTTTTTGAAGGGTTTGTTCACTAAAATTGTATGTATAACTGTGTCTAGGCACTTTTCAGGGGAATAGAGTGAGCATCCTTACTTTCATCTTTTTTTTAAATTTATTTTTTACTTATTTTCAGCATAACAGTATTCATTATTTTTTCACGACACCCAGTGCTCCATGCAATCCAATCCGTGCCCTCTATAATACCCACCACCTGGTGCCCCAACCCCCCCCCCCCCCGCCACTTCACACCCCTCAGACTGTTTTTCAGAGTCCATAGTCTCTCATGGTTCACCTCCCCTTCCAATTTCCCCCAACTCCCTTCTCCTCTCTAACTCCCCATGTCCTCCATGCTATTTGTTATGCTCCACAAATAAGTGAAACCATATGATAATTGACTCTCTCAGCTTGACTGATTTCACTCAGCATAATCTATTCCAGTCCCGTCCATGTTGCTACAAAACTTGGGTATTCATCCTTTCTGATGGAGGCATAATACTCCATAGTGTATATGGACCACATCTTCCTTATCCATTCGTCCGTTGAAGGGCATCTTGGTTCTTTCCACAGTTTGGCGACCGTGGCCATTGCTGCTATAAACATTGGGGTACAGATGGCCCTTCTTTTCACTACATTTGTATTTTGGGGGTAAATACCCAGTAGTGCAATTACAGGATCATAGGGAAGCTTTATTTTTAATTAATTGAGGAGTCTCCACACTGTTCTCCAAAGAGGCTACACCAACTTGCATTCCCACCAACAGTGTAAGAGGGTTCCCCTTTCTCCACATCCCCTCCAACACTTGTTGTTTCCTGTCTTGCTAATTTTGGCCATTCTTACTGGTGTAAGGTAATATCTCAATGTGGTTTTCATTTGAATATCCCTGAGGGCTAGTGATGATGAACATTTTTTCATGTGTCTGATAGCCATTTGTATGTCTTCATTGGAGAAGTGTCTGTTCATATATTCTGCCCACTTTTTGATATGATTGTCTGTTTTGTGTGTGTTGAGTTTGAGGAGTTCTTTATAGATCCTGGATATCAACCTTTTGTCTGTACTGTCATTTGCAAATATCTTCTCCCATTCCGTGGGTTGCCTCTTTGTTTTCTTGACTGTTTCCTTTGCTGTGCAGAAACTTTGGATTTTGATGAAGTCCCAAAAGTTTATTTTCGCTTTTGTTTCCTTTGCCTTTGGAGACATATCTTGAAAGAAGTTGTTGTGGCTGATATCGAAGAGATTACTGCCTATGTTCTCCTCTAGGATTCTGATGGATTTCTGTCTCACGTTGAGGTCTTTTATCCATTTTGAGTTTATCTTTGTGTATGGTGTAAGAGAATGGTTGAGTTTCATTCTTCTACATATAGCTGTCCAGTTTTCCCAGCACCATTTATTGAAGAGACTGTCTTTTTTCCACTGTATATTTTTTCCTGTTTTGTTGAAGATTAATTGACCATAGAGTTTAGGGTCCATATCTGGGCTTTTTACTCTGTTCCACTGGTCTATGGGTCTGTTTTTATGCCAGTACCATGCTGTCTTGGTGATCACAGCTTTGTAATAAAGCTTGAAATCAGGTAACGTGATGTCCCCAGTTTTATTTTTGTTTTTCAACATTTCCTTAGTGATTAGGGGTCTCTTCTGATTCCAGACAAATTTTCATCTTTATTACTTTTGTGACTCAAAAGTTAAGAACCCATGTCCCAAATTCCTTTATATATGTTCTTTCGCTCTACTGTTTGGAGTGTGAATGCAGGAACTAAGACCTATTTACCAGGGAGAAGTTTCCTCTAGAAGATAGATGTGTCCAAGATGAGAGGGTGTGCATAAGGGTTATTTTTTCCCCTTGTTCAGATTGCCTTGTGACACTATAGCATCTTTCCTATACTTGTCCTGGGAGGAGTCTTAGTGGAGTCCTGAGCATTCCAGAAAAGCAGGAAGGGGTCTGGTACTTCATACAGTGACACATTGATTCCCAAAGGTTTATGAAGGCCCTAAATATGCAGTGGGCAATAGTGTATGCATGAGAGAAAGAGGGGGAGGATGAAAGGAAAGCGGGGAGAGGGAGAGAGAAATTACATGTTTGTGTTCAGGAGGTCTGTAGTCTAGGTGTGGATCTATGACTTCTAACAAAATGATTTGGAGTTAAAAAGAATAGTAAATCTGAGAATAGGATGGTCTTCCAGTCATCCTGGAGGAGGTGTGGTAAAAAGAGCCTCCAGAACAGCAAGCAAGTGGAACATTGGCTCCCCAGTGGAACTGGGGTTGAAAATACCTAGGTCCTGAGGACCAGAAGGCTCAGCTCTCACAAGCTTCCAATTTATCCATAGGCCTTGGAAATGGCAGAATTGACAGCTCGAATCTCTCAGCTGGAGATGGCTCGACAGAAGAAGGAAAGTGAGGCTGTGGAATGGCAGCAGAAGGTAAGACACAGTGCCCTGAGTAAAAGCCTTATGATAAAGGATAGGTTTCAGTTCCTTAGATTCCTCAGATTTGGGCTCCTTATTCTTTGCATCCTTCCTTGATAGCAGGCATCATGGGAGAAGGAGCTCGGGGCTTTCTCAAATACTTCCCAGAATTCTCCAAT
Organism: Mustela nigripes; assembly: GCF_022355385.1. Taxonomy (NCBI): domain Eukaryota; kingdom Metazoa; phylum Chordata; class Mammalia; order Carnivora; family Mustelidae; genus Mustela; species Mustela nigripes. The sequence continues at coordinate 73,339,494 of NC_081575.1, read as the reverse complement.
ACACCAGGGAAGTTGGTAAATTGTTCCTATTACATAGATGCAGAAACTAAAGGCAGACAAAGTGACTTGGCCTTCCTGGTGCCTGCCTTCTGCTGGGCCATTCTATGCATTTGTAGGATGCCACAAGTTAGCCTGATCTGACTGTTGGTTCTTCCTGCCCTCTATTACTGGACAGGCTCAGATGGTACAAGAAGACTTGGAGAAGACCCGTGCTGAGCTGAAGACTGCCATGAGTACACCTCACGTAGCTGAGCCGGCTGAGAATGAGCAGGATGAGCAGGATGAGAATGGAGCAGAGGCCAGTGCTGACTTGCGGGCTGATGCCATGGCCAAGGATCGCAGTGAGGAGGAACGTACCACTGAGGCAGAGAAGAATGAGCGTGTTCAGAAGCACCTGAAGGTATTCCAACAGGACCAGAGGGTCAAAGATACCATGTACATTCCTTATATCATTATTGGGTTAGGTAGAGGAGCCTGTCTCATTGGGGTATGGGAGTCTGAGCCTTTCTCTAATGAGAGCTTTAAGGATAAGCACCCATCATTTATCAGTCAGAACTTGGGCCACCTCCTCCTTTTGTTTTTTGCCCTATACTCCATTTTTTTTCTTGTATCCAGAAAATACCCTGACCTAATTTCTACCTGAATCTTTGGTACATTTTTCTACTTTCAGAGAATACCTGCCATTGGTCCACAAAGTTTGTGGATTTTTCTTTTTTCGATTATTTTATTCTTGCCCCACTGCATTTCCAACATTGCTGAAAATGGCCCTCAAAAATATATATATGTGTTTGTATGTAGAAAGAGAGGAGTTAAGGGGTGTGTGTGTGTGTGTGTGTGTGTGTGTGTGTGTGTGTGTGTAGAGGGGGGAAGAGAGAATGAATCTGATGAATCTGCTTAAATAAGAAGAGGTAAAGTGAGAGCAAGCCATTAACCCCTCATCCCCTTACACCCTCACAGGCCCTCACTTCAGAACTGGCCAATGCCCGTGATGAGTCCAAGAAGACTGCCAATGACATGATCCATGCTGAGAACATGCGACTTGGCCGAGACAAATATAAAACCCTGCGTCAGATCCGGCAGGGCAATACTAAGCAGCGTATTGATGAATTTGAGTCCATGTAATGTTCACCAAGCCTCTAAGGACCCCTCCTCCCTTCTTCCTTGCCCCCACACTCCTATACTCTTGCCTAACTCACATTGTGCTGAAGCAACTAACTAGAGCAGCCCTGGAGTCATGCCAAGTCTTCAGTGCCCCTATGGGACCAAACCTAGCCCCTCAGCCCTCACTCACCTCATTGGGCAAATAAATGGCCCACTATAGTGCCAATTGGACCGTCTTTTCCCTCTATGTCCATTTTAATCTAGATTGCTAGAAGAGACCACTTTGTAGCTTAGAGGCAGTTCCTACTTGATTGGGGAAATACCCCCACTGTTCTGTGGGACTTAAGTGTGATATAAGTTGAAAACTAACCCCCATCCCTGCCCCACAACTTCCTTCCTTTTCAGGGTCCTGTGATTTGCAGAATTAGAGCATCACACAGTTTACAGAAGGAGGTAGGGCCCTGGGTGTATGCTCTAGGATATCAGCGAATTTAGGATTAGACCTTACAATGTCCATTTCTTCTAGAGTTATTTAGGCTTCATAATGATTGGAAGTGAAAAAGATGTCAGTCATTCTTCTCTATACCTCCCAGATTGGACCTGTTACAAAATCCTTCTAAGTCTTGTCCCTGAGTTCAGGATTTCAGATTTTCCCCACAGTGAGATGGGAGGAGACAGTATCTTCAAGAGACTTCACGAACATCTTAGAAGGCTATTGCCCATTCTATTCAGGCAGGGCTGTTTAGAAGATCCTCCCCAATGCCTTATGGGAGCCTAGGCTTGTTTCAAGTGAGCTCTATGGGAAGAGGTATCCCTTACTATTATTCTGGGTCTCTCCCTTCTTGGGATCTGCCCCTCCCCATTCCAATCCCCAAATTCCCTCCAGATAGAATAGTAGGGATGTTTACCCAAAAGCCTAGCCATCCCATCCAGAACTCTTGCCAGTGGGGGTAAATGTTCACAATGGGCTTCAGAGAGCTGTTGGGGGCTCTGGTCTGGTCCCTTCTACACTCTAACCCCCTTTTCTCAACACAGGAGCAACCTCCTCCTCTTCTCTGTTTCATGTGTGCTCCTTTTTTTTTTTCTTACCAGTATTATATATTCTAGTGGCATCTAATTCAATATTGATTTCTGTGTTTCTTGCTAGTGCACCCTTAGAAGATACTAGTTTTGAGGCAGGATGATTTTGGCCTCATTTCCTTACCATTCCCACATATGGGGGGAAGCATATACTAGGAAGCATATACTATATTATAAAAGAATATTTTGCCAGAAATACTATTGTAAGAAGCTTTCAGTATTAGTGATGTCATCTATCACTATAGGTCATACAGTTCATTTTTAAATTACTTGGTATTTGGTTTTATTGTTCTTTTTATTTTCCCTTCTCCCCAGAGTTCAGTCCCCAAAGGGTAATACTGTTGCTCCATGGCAGTGCCCCTAGCCCAGAGCCCTTGGCTTCAATCCCTCCCAAACTCCATCCTGCCTGACTTTGGGGAGTCTTATGTGCATTGCTGTAAATTATATTGACACTCTTTTGGTGATAGGCCCTATACTGGCTAAATTCAAACCTGGAATTGTGGGGTACTCTAGCTGCCTCTTAAGGGCAATAATGCACCCACAGGGAGCCTGGGGAGAAAGGTTAGATTTTGTATTCAATTTTTTTGTGTGTGTTTTTTGGGAGTTTTTAAAAATTGTTTTTGGAAGGATTTATGCTCAACCCATGTTCTATTTCAGTGCCAATAAAATTTAGGATGACTTCTCTGTGCCTTTATTTTTGTTGTGGTGTGAGTAGTGGCTATAAAATACTACACTAAAATTTCCATTCTGTAGACCACCTTCCAATCTTTGGGCTCATTTCAGTCCTATGGAGAGCAGATATGACCATCCTCATTTTATAGAGGGGCCAAGGGAATTGAAAAAGAAGAGTAACTGCCAAAGGGCACAGGACTCTCTTAATCACTTACACCCTTTCCACAGCTCCAGGCTAATTTTTCCGGTGTAGGTGGGCCCTGCATTGACCATGTAATGTTCTGGGGCTCACTTGCACTTGGGACTTTGGAGTTGCTTGTGAGAAATGGTTTGTATCTCTAGATTCCTCCTGGGATAGTTAAGCCCTGTCCTGCCTTCTTGTCAGGAAATCTTCCAGGCTTGCCTACTTCCTACTACTAAATTTTTGCACTACCAGTGAAGATCAGAAAAATTACCTTGAGCCCTGTTGTAAAAGGCAGTGGGGAGTGAAGTGTAAAGTGAAATGGAATATGTACAAAAGCTGTTGGGAAGTACTTTACAGCTTACAAAACGTGTCTATTTTGTAGCTTAAATGGGGTTATGTCAGTTTAACAAATGAGAAAACTGATACCGGGATAAGATTTCTCAGCTCTCTTGAACCTGACACATTATCTCACTCACCAGTCCCCATCTTTGTGAACCAACACTTGCAAGGAAAAGTAAACTATGTATTCTGTGAGCTTTAAATCCTTCACAACAAACCTTTGAGCCAGGGAACCTGAACTTGTCTGCACATTGGAATTTTAAAGGTTGAAAAGCCCAGACCACATCCTCAGATCAAATTATAATCTGTAGTACAGACCAGTACACTTGGTGATTTCAATGTGTAGATAGACTTGGGAAACACTGCTCTGAAGACATACTATTTTTTAACACTTCTTAAAATTTTTAAATTTCATTTTAATTTCAGCATAGTTAACGTGTAGTGTTACTCTGGTTGCAGGTGTACAATACAGTAATTCAACAATTCCACACATCTCCCAGTGCTCATCACAGCAAGTGTACTCCTCATCCCATCCCGCGTTTCACCCACTCTCCCCCCACCACCTCCCCTCTGGTAACCTAACAGTATGTTCTCGATAATTAAGAGTCTGTTTCTTGGCTTGTCTCTTTCTCCCAATCTTTCCTTTCCTTATTTGTTTTATTTCTTAAACCCCACACATGAGTGAAATCATATGTCATTTTTCTTTATCTGACTGACTTATTTCATTTAGTATTATATTCCCTAGCTCCATCCATGTCATAGGAAACGGCAAGATTTCATAATTTTTATGGCTAAATAATATTCGTGTGTGTGTGTATGTGTGTGTGTGTGTGTGTGTAATATATCTCATTTCTTTTTTTTTTTTTTTAAAGATTTTATTTATTTATTTGACAGAGAGAGATTACAAGTAGACAGAGAGGCAGGCAGAGAGAGAGAGAGAGAGGCAAGCAGGCTCCGTGCTGAGCAGAGAACCCGATGCGGGACTCGATCCCAGGACGCTGAGATTATGACCTGAGCCGAAGGCAGCGGCTTAACCCACTGAGCCACCCAGGCGCCCATATATCTCATTTCTTTACCCACTCATCTATCAATGGACACTTGGGCTACTTCCATAATTTGGCTATTGTAAATAATGTTGCTATAAGCATAGGGATGTAAGTATCCCCTTACATTTTGGGGAGTAAATACCTAGTACTGCTATTGCTGGATCATAAGGTGTTTCTATTTTTGACTTTTTGAGGAACATCCATAGCTTTCCACAGTGGCTTCACCAGTTTGCATTCTCACCAACAGTGCAAGAGGGTTCCATTTTCTCCACATCTTTGCCAATACTTGTGTTTTTGAGTTTAGTTATTTTGATAAATATGAGGTGGTATCTCATTGTAGTTTTGCCTTGCACTTCCCTGATGACAAGTGATGTTAAGCATCATTTTGTATGTCTGTTGGTGATCTGGTTATCTTTGGAGAAATGTCTCTTCATTTTTTGTGCTCAATTTTTAATTGGATTATTTGGTTTTTGAGTGTTGATTTATATACATTCTTTATATATTTTGGATGCTAACCATTTATCAGATACATCTTTTGCAAATATTTCTCCCATTCAGTAGATTGCCTTTTATTTTGTGGATTGTTTCCTTCGTGGTGCAGAAGTTTTTTGTTTGTTTGTTTGTTTGTTTTTGTTTTTGTTTTTTTTTAAGTAGTCCCAGCAGTTAACTTTTCTTTTATTTCCCTAATCTCAGAAGATATACCTAGAAAAATATTACTAGGGCCAATGTCAGTCACATTACTGCCTGTGCTCTCTTCTGGAATTTTTATGGTTTCAGTTATCATATTTAGGTCTTTAATCCACTTTGAATCTCTTTTTGTATATGGTGTAAGAAAGTGGTCCAGTTTCATTCTTTCGCATGTAGCTGACCAATTTTCCTAGCACCATTTGTTGAAGACACTGTCCTAAGCCTACTAGATCATCTTTCCTGCTTTCTCAAATATTAATTGACCATATAGTTGTGGGAACCTTTCTGGGTTTTCAATCCTGTATCATTGATCTATGTGGCAGTACCATACTATTTTGATTATTACAGCTTTGTAATATAACTTGAAGTCTGGAATTGTGATACCTCCAGCTTTGCTTTTATTCTTAAATGTTACTTTTGCAATCAGGGATCTTTTGTGGTTCCATACAAATTTTAGAAGTGTTTGTTATAGTTCTGTAAAAAAATAATGTTGGTATTTTGATTGGGATTGCATTTAATGTGTAGATTGCTTTGGGTATTTTAAACATCTTAACAATATTTGTTCTTCCAATCCATGAGCATGGAATATCTTTCATTTCTTTGTGTCATCTTCAATTTCTATCATCTATGTTTTATAGTTCTCAGAGTATAGGTCTTTCACCTTTTTGGTTAGTTTATCCCTAGGTATCTTATTATTTTTGGTACACTTGTAAATGGGATTGTTCTCTTTTTTAAAAAACTTTTTTTTTTCATTATTTATTTATTCATTTGACAGAGAGATCACAAGTAGGCTGAGAGGCAGAAAGAGAGAGAGAGAGAGAGAGGGAAGCAGGCTCTCCACTGAGCAGAGAGCCCGATGCGGGGCTCGATCCCAGGACCCTGAGATCATGACCCGAGCTGAAGGCAGAGGCTTAACCCACTGAGCCACCCAGGCGCCCCTGGGATTGTTCTCTTAATCACTCTTTCTGCTGCTTCATTATTAGTATATAGAAATGCAACAGATTTTTTATTATTAACATATAATGTATTATTTGTCCCAGGGGTGCAGGTCTGTGAATCATCAGGCTTACAAATTTCACAGCACTCACCATAGCACATACCCTCCCTAATGTCCATAATACAGCTACCCCATCCCTCCCACCACACTGTCCTCCAGCAACCCTCAGTTTGTTTCCTGAGATTGAGTCTCTTACAGTTTGTCTCCCTCTCTGATTTTGTCTTGTTCCACCTTTCCCTACCTTCCCATATGATCCTCTGTCTTTTTCTCAAATTCCTCATATCAGCAAGATCATATGATAATTTACTTTCTCTGACTTACTTTGCTAAGCATAATACCTTCTAATCCATCCATGTCATTGCAAATGGCAAGATTTCATTTTGATGGCTGCAAAATATTCCACTGTAGATCCATTCCATTGTAGATCCATTCATCTGTTGAAGGACATCTAGGCTCTTTCCATAGTTTGGCTATTGTGGACATTGGCTGCTGTGGACATTGGGGTTCCTGTGCCCCTTTGGATCACCATATTTGTATCTTTGGGGTAAATACACAATAGTGCAATTACTGGGATGTATGGTAGCTCTATTTTCAACTTTTTGAGGAAGCTCCAAACTGTTTTCCAGAGTGGCTGCACCAGCTTATATTCCCGCCAACATTGTAAGAGGGTTCCCTTCTTTCCGCATCCTCACCAACATCTGTTGTTTCCTGACTTGTTAATTTTAGCCATTCTGATTGGTGAGGGTTTGATTTATATTTCCCAGGTGCCAAATGATGTTGAGCACTTTTTCTTGTGTCTGTTGGACATTTGGATGTCTTCATTGCAGGAATGTCTTTTCACATCTCTGCCCACTTGTTGCCTGAATTATTTGTTCTTTGGGTGTTGAGATTGATAAGCTCTTTATAGATTTTGGATACTAGCCCTTTATCTGATATGTCATTTTTAAATATCTTCTCCCATTCTGTTGGTTGTTGTTTGGTTTTGTTGACTATTTCCATTGCTATGCAAAAGCTTTTTATCTTGATGAAGTCCCGATAGTTCATTTTTGCCCCTGCTACCTTTGGCTTTGGCAATATTTTTAGGAAGAAATTGCTGTGGCTGAAGTTGAAGAGGTTGCTGCCTGTGTTTTCCTCTAGGATTTCTATGGATGCATGTCTCACACTTAGGCCTTCATCCATTTTGAGTGTATTTTTGTGTGTGGTGTAAGGAAATGAACCAGTTTCATTCTTCTTCATGAGGTTGTCCAATTTTTCCAATACCATTTGTTGAAGAGACTATCTTTTTTCCATTAGAGATTCTTTCCTGCTTCATCAAAGATTCATTGACCATAGAGCTGAGGGTCCATTTTTGTGCTCTCTATTCTATTCCATTAATCTATATGTCTATTCTTGTGCCCGTTCCATATTGTCTTGATGACTGCAGTTTTGTGATAGACCTTGAAGTCCAGAATTGTAATGCCATGATCTTTGGTTTTATTTTTTAACATTCTTCTGGTTATTTGGTGTCTTTTCTGTTTCCATACAAATTGTAAGATTATTTGTCCCATTTCGTTGAAAAAAGTTAATGGTATTTTGGTAGGGGCTGCATTAAATGGGTAGATTGGTCTAGGTACATAGACATTTCACAATATTTTTTCTTCCAATCCATGATCATGGAACATTTCACCATTTGTGTCTTCCTCGATTTATTTCATGACTATTCTATAGTTTTCTGATACAGATCCTTTACCTCTTTGTTTAGGTTTATTCCTAGGTATCTTATGGTTGTCAGTGCAGCTGTAAATGGGATTAACTCCTTAATTTCTCTTTCTTCTGTCTTGCTGTTGGTGTATAAAAATGCAACTGATTTCTGTGCATTGATTTTATGTCTTGACACTTTACTGAATTCCTGTATGAGTTCTAGCAGTTTGGGGATGGAGTCCTTTGGGTTTTCCACATAAAGTATCATACCATCTGCAAAGAATGAGAGTTTGACCTTTTCTTTGCCAATGTGGGTGCACTTTATTTCCTTTTGTTGTCTGCTTGCTGAAACTAGGACTTCTAGTACTATGTTGAATAGCATTGGTGATAGTGGACAGCCTTGCCATGTTCCTTACCTTAGGGGAAAAGCTCTCAGGTTTTGAGGATGATATTTGCTGTGGGTTTTTCATAGATGGGCTTTTATGATATTGAGGTATGCACCCTCTATCCCTACACTGTGAAGGGTTTTAATGAAGAAAGGATGCTGTACATTGTCAAGTTCTTTCTCTGCATCTATTGAGAGGATCATATGGTTCTTGTTCTTTCTTTTATTAATGTATTGTGTCACATGGATTTATTTGTGGATTTTGAACCAACCTTGCAGACCAGGAATAAATCTCACTTAGTCATGGTGAATAGTTCCTTTAATGTACTGTTGGATCCTACTGGCTAGTATTTCAATGAAAATTTTTGCATCCATGTTCTTCAGGGATATTGGTCTGTAATTCACCTTTTTGACTGGGTCTTTGTCTGATTTGAGATCAAGGTAATGCTGGTCTTATAAAATGAGTTTGGAAGTTTTCCTTCCATTTCTATTTTTTGGAACAGTTTCAGGAGAATAGGTATTAATTTTTTAAATGTTTTGTAGAATTCCCCTGGGAATCTGTCTGGCCCTAGGCTCTTGTTTGTTGGGATATTTTTGATTATTGCTTCAATTTCCTTACTGGTTATGGGTCTGTTTAGGTTTTCTATTTCTTCCTGGTTCAGTTTTGGTAGTTTATAACTCTGTAGGAATGCATCCATTTCTTCCAGCTTGTCTAATATTGTGGCATAAAGTTGCTCATAATATATTCTTGTAATTGTTTGTATTTCTTTGGTGTTGCTTGTGATCTCTCCTCTTTTATTCATGATTTTATTAATTTGGGTCATTTCTCATTTCTTTTTGATAAGCTTGGCCAGGGGTTTGTCAATATTATTAATTCTTTCAATGAACCAGCTCCTACTTCCATTACTCTGTTTTATTGTTCTTTGGGTTTCTATTTCATTGATTTCTACTCTGATCTTTATTATTTCTCTTTTCCCGCTGGGTTAAGGCTTTATTTGCTATTATTTCCCTAGCTCCTTTAGGTGTAGGGTTAGGTTGTGTACTTGAGACCTTCCTGGTTCATTGAGAAAAGCTTGTATTGCTATATACTTTCCTCTCAGGACCACCTTTGCTGTATCCCAAAGATTTTGAACAGTTGTGTTTTCATTTTCATTTGTTTCCATGAAATTTTTTGATTCTTCTTTAATTTCCTAGTTGACCCATTCATTCTTTAGTAGGATGCTCTTTAGCCTCCATGTGTTTGAGTTCTTCCAACTTTCCTCTTGTGGTTGAGTACTAGTTTCAGAGCACTGTAGTCTAAAAATATGCAGGGAATGATCCCAATCTTTGGTACCAGTTGACTCCTGATTTGTGACCCAGGGTGTGATCCATCCTGGAGAATGTTCCATGTGCACTAGAGAAGAATGTGTATTCTGTTGTTTTGGGATGGAATGTTCTGAATATATCTGTGATGTCCATCTGGTCCAGTTTGTCATTTAAGACCTTTATTTCCTTGTTGATCTTTTGCTTAGATGATCTGGCCATTTTAGTGAAAGGGTGTTAAATTTCCCTACTCTTATTGTATTATTGTCATTGTGTTTCTTTGGTTTTGTTATTAATTGGCTTATATAATTGGGTACTCCCATGTTCAGGGAATATATATTTTAAATTGTTAGATCTTCTTGTCACACAGACCTTTTAGGTATGATATAGTGTCTTTTCTCTTGTTACACACTTTGGTTTAAAATCTAATTTGTCTGAGATAACGATTGCCACCACAGATTTCTTTTGATGTCCATTAGCCTGGTAAATTGTTTTCCACCCCCTCACTTTAAATCTAGAGGTGTCTTTGGGTTTAAAATGAGTCTCTTACAGACAGCATAGCGATGGGTCTTTTTGTTTTTGTTTTTTGTTTGATCCAATATGATACCATGTGTCTTTTGATTGGGTCATTTAGCCCATTTATATTCAGGGTAACCATTGAAAGATATGATGTTAGTGCCATTGTATTTTCTGTAAGGTGACTATTACTGTGTATTGTCTCAGTTTTTTTCTTATCTATGTTACTTTTAGGCTCTCTCTTTGCTTATAGGACCCCTTCCAATATTTCCTATAGGACTGGTTTGTTGTTTGCAAATTCTCTTAGTTTTTGTTTGTCTTGGAAGCTTTTTATTATCCTTTTATTTTAAGTGACAGAGTAGCTGGATATAGTGTTCTTGGCTGCATAATTTTCTCATTTAGTGCTCTGAATATATCATGCCAATCCTTTCTAGTCTGCCAGATGTCTGTAGATAGGTCTGCTGCTAATGTAATCGTTCTACCATTGTAGGTTACAGATCTCTTGTCCTGAGCTGCTTTCAGGATGTTCTCTTTGTCTCTGAGATTTGTAAATTTTACTATTAGATGATGGGGTGTTTACCTATTTTTATTGATTTTGAGGGGGGGTTCTATTGTCTCCTGGATTTTGATGTTTGTTTTCTTCCCCAAATTAGGGAGGTTCTCCCCTATAATTTGCTCCAATATACCTTTTCCCCCCTCTCCTTTTCTTTTTCTTCTGGGATCCCAATTATTCTGATATTGTTTTTTCTTATGGTTTGTATTATCTTTTGAATTCTCCCCTCATGGCCCAGTAGTTGTTTTTCTCACCTTTTTATTCGCCCTCATTTGATCTTCTATATCACTAATTCTCTCTTATTCCTCATTTATTCTAGCTGTTAGAGCTTCCATTTTTTATGTGCTTCATTAATACCTTTCTTGATTTCAACTTGGTTAGATTTTAATTGTTTTATTTCTCCAGAAAGGGATTCTCTACACTCTTCTGTGCTTTTTTCAAGCCCATCTAGTGTCTTTACAATCTTCATTCTTTTTTTTTTAAGATTTTATTTATTTATTTGACAGAAAGAGATCAAAAGTAGGCAGAGAGACAGGCAGAGAGAGGGAGGAAGCAGGTTCCTGCTGAGCAGAGAGCCTGATGCAGGGCTCGATCCCAGGACCCTAAAACCATGATCTGAGCGGAAGGCAGAGGATTAACCCACTGAGCCACCCAGGCGGCCCTACAATCATCATTCTTAACTCTAGTTCTGACATCTTACTAATGTCCATAATGATTGGTCCCTAGCAGTTGGTACTGCTTATTATTTTTTTGAGGTGATTTTTTTTTCGTTTTGTCATTTTGTCCAGAGAAGAGTAAATGAATGAAATAACAAAATGCTAAGAGGGTAACAACAACCCCAGTAAAATATACACTAAACAAATAAAAAATGACCTGAAACTGGGGGGGGGAAGGAAGGCAAAAAAAAAAGGATAGCATCAAGTTGATGACTAGAGCAGAGGGACACACTAGATTTTAGTCATGGTTTGGTCTGTTAGAAGAAAATGCCTTCCAAAATTTTAAAGAAAGAAAAACACATATATACAATATTAAGGGTAAATTCAATGATGGGACGGAATATGACTGCAAAGATGAAAACTTAAAAAAGCTTTTAAAAAATGAATTGAGAAGATCAGAAGTTGGTTGTAAAAAGAAAGAAAAAAAAATTAAAAAGAAGAGTGTGATCAGGCAGGAGACTAGAACAAAGCCATATACTATACTTAGAGTATATTTTAATCTGTTAGAAGAAACTGTATCCCCAAATTTTAAAGAATGAAACACACACACACGTACAAATAAGGTTAAATACAATGAAGGGATATAATATTACTGTAAAAATGAAAATTAAAAATGATGTTAAAAAATGAATTGAGGGCACCTGAGTGGTTCAGTGGGTTGAGGCTCTGCCTTCGGCTCGGGTCATGATCTCAGGGTCCTGGGATAGAGTCCTGAATCGAGCTCTCTGCTCAGCAGGGAGCCTGCTTCATCCTCTCTCTCTCTCTGTTTGCCTCTGCCTACTTGTGATCTCTCTCTCAAATAAATAAATAAAATCTTTTAAAAATTAATTGATAAAGTAAAATGTTGCTTCCAGGGTGCCTGGGTAGCTCAGTTGTTTAAGCAACTGCCTTTGGCCCAAATCATGATCCTGAAGTCCCAGGGTTGAGTCCTGCATCAGGCTTCCAGCTCCACAGGGAGTCTGCTTCTTCCTCTGATCTTCTACCCCTCATGCTCTCTCTCACTGTCCCTCTTTCAAATAAATAAATAAAACCTTAAAAAAAAATAAAATGTTTGGGTGGCTCAGTGGGTTAAGCCGCTGCCTTCGGCTCAGGTCATGATCTCAGGGTCCTGGGATCAAGTCCCGCATCGGGCTCTCTGCTTGGCAGGGAGCCTGCTTCCTCCTCTCTCTCTCTGCCTGCCTCTCTGCCTGCTTGTGATCTCTGTCTGTCAAATAAATAAATAAAAAATCTTTAAAAAAAAAATAAAATGTTTCTTTCAGAAAGTGGTCACTTTGCTGTTCATAGAATTGCTGTTATTCTTTTTATTGATCTCCTGTTGAATTTCCAGGTGATCAGAATGGTTTGATAATTGTCTAGTTGAATTTCTGAGATCAGACAAAATTTAGGTCTCCTACCTCTCTGCTATGTTGCTCTTCCCTCCAAACTGGGCTTTAAAACAATGACTGTAACAAGGGATAAAGAAGGGCACGATATCATAATTAAGGGGACAATTCAGTAAGAAGATATAACAACTGTAAATACTTATGAAAAAATAAAACAAGATGAAGTCAGAGAGGGAGAAAAAAACACAAGAGACTCTCAATCATAGGAAAGAAACTGAGGTTTGCTGTAGGGGAGGGGCATGAGGGGTGGGATAAGTGGGTGATAGACATTAAGGAGGACATGTGATGTATGAGTATTGAGTATTATACAAGATTGATGAATCACTGACATCTACCTTTGAAACAAATAATAGATTATATGTTAATTAATTGAATTTAAACTTAAAAACATAAAAACACCAACATAGTGTAACCAAGATGGGAACACATAAATACACAAAACAGTTAATAACAAACCTAAAGGCACTAATTGATAATAACAATACTAGGGGACATTAACACCCCACTTACATCAAAGGACAGAACCTCTAAACAGAATTTAAAGAAGAAAACAATGACTTTGAATGACACACTGGACCAGATGGACTTAACAGATATATTCAGAACATTCCATCATAAAACAGCAGAATACACATTCTCCTTGAAAGCACATGGAATTTCTCCTGAATAGACTAGATACTACATAAACACATGGAAGATAAATAACATGCTACTAAATGGTGAAGGGGTCAATAGGAAATCAAGAAAGAAATTATTATTATTTTTTTAAAGTACATGAAGACAAGTGGCAGGGGGGTGGGAGGTTGGGGTAACAGGTGGTGAGTATTATAGAAAGCACGGATTGTATGGAGCACTGGGTGTGGTGAAAAAATAATGAATACTGTTTTTCTGAAAATAAATAAATCAATTAAAAAAAAATAGAGCTTCCCTATGACCCTGCCATTGCACTACTGGGTATTTACCCCAAAGATATAGATGTCGTGAAAAGAAGGGCCATCTGTACCCCAATGTTTATAGCAGCGATGGCCACGATTGCCAAACTGTGGAAAGAACCAAAATGCCCTTCAACAGATGAATGGATAAGGAAGATGTGGTCCATATACACTATGGAGTATTATGCCTCCATCAGAAAGGACGAATACCCAACTTTTGTAGCAACATGGATGGGACTGGAAGAGATTATGCTGAGTGAAGTAAGTCAAGCAGAGAGAGCCAATTATCATATGGTTTCACTTATTTGTGGAGCATAACAAATAGCATGGAGGACATGGGGAGAAAGGAGAAGGGATTTGGGGGAAATTGGAAGGGGAGGTAAACCATGAGAGACTATGACCTCTGAAAAACAATCTGAGGGTTTTGAAGGGGTGGGGAGTGGGAGGTCGGGGTATCAGGTGGTGGGTATTATAGATTGCATGGAGCACTGGGTATGGTGCAAAAATAATGAATACTTTTATGCTGAAAATAATTAAAAATAAGTTTAAAAAATAATTAAAAAGTACATGAAGACAAGTGAAAATGAAAATACACTAGTCCAAAACCACTGGGCTGCAGCAAATTTGGTCCAAGAAGGAAGTTTATAACAAACAGACCTACCTCAAGAAGCAAGAAAAATCTCAAATATCTAACCTATTCTACACTTAAAGAAGGTTCAGAAAGAATGATAAACAAAATGTAAAACCACCAGAATGAAGGAAATAATAAATTCTAGAACAGAAATAAATGATTTGGAAACCAAACAAAACAAAACCAGTAGAATAGGCCAGTAAAACCAGGGGGTGATTCCTTGAAAAAATCAATAAAATTGATGAACATCTAGTCAGACTTATCAAGTAAAAAAGAGAAGAATCAAAGAAACAAAATCATAAATTAAAGAGAAGGAATAAAAACCAACACTAAAGAAATGAAACCAATTATTGTAAGATACTATAAAAAAAGCTATATGCCAACAATTTGGACAACCATGTAGAAATGGAAAAAAATATCCTAGAAATATATTTGAACAGACCAATAGAGAGCCAAGAATTTAATTCAGTAATTTAAAAACTCCCACCCCAAAAAAAAAACTCCAGGACCAGATGGCTTCACAGATGAAATCTACCAAACATTTAAAGAAAAATTAAAACTTATCCTTCTCCGTGTTATCCCTTATGCTCCACAAATAAGTGAAATCATATGATAATTGGTTCTCTCTGCTTGACTTATTTCACTCAGCATAATCTCTTCCAGTCCCATCCATGTTGATACAAAAGTTGGGTATTCATCCTTTCTGATGGAGGCATAATACTCCATAGTGTATATGGACCACATCTTCCTTATCCATTTATTTGTTGAAGGGCATCTTGGAGGACATGGGGAGATGAGAGGAGAAGGGAGTTGAGGGAAATTGGAGGGGGAGATGAACCATGAGAGACTATGGTCTCCAAAAAACAATCTGAGGGCTTTGAAAGGGAGGGGGGTGAGAGGTTGGGGAATCCTGGTGGTGGGTATTATGGAGGGCACTCCATATGGATATTATGCATGGAGCACAGGGTATGGTGCATAAACAATGAAATCTGTTACACTGAAAAGAAATTAAATTTAAAAATAAAAATCCCTTATACTTCTCGAGTTATTCCAAAAATTAGAAAAGATATAAAAACTTCCAAATTCATTCTATGAGGCCAGCATTACCCTGATACCAAAATCAGATAAAGGCACAATTAAAAACAAGAACTACAGGTCAATATCCCTGTTGAATGTTGATGCAAAAATCCTCAAAACGATAGTAGCAAACCGATTCCAGCAAGACATTTAAAGAATCATTCATCAGGAGCAAGTGGGATTTATTCATGGTTTGCAAGTATTGTTCAATATTTGCAAATTAATTAATGTAACACAGCACATCAATAAGAAAAAGGATAAAAACCATGTGACCATGTCAATAGACACAGTAAGAAAAATTTGACAAAATACAACACCAATTCATGGTGAACCGCCTCTACAAAGTAGGTTTAGAGGGAACATATCTCAACAAAATAAATGAAATACCCACAGCTAACATCATCCTTAAGGGAGAAAAACTGACACCTTTTTCCCTAAGCTCAGGAAACAGACAAGGATATATACTCTTGTCACCTTTGGTGAACATAGGAATGAAGTCCCAGACAAAGCAGTCAGAAAACAAAAAGAAATAAAGTCTCGTAAGGAAGAAAAAACGTCAGCATTTACAGACGTCATGACTCTCTCTCTATAAAACTCAAAAGACTCCACCAAAAAATTGCTAGAACTAATAAACAAATTCAGTAATGTTTCAGGATACAAAAATCAATGTACAGTAATCTGTTGCATTTCTAGTCACCAACAATGAAGCAACAGAAAGAGAAATCAAGGAATTGATTCCACCTAAATTTCACCAAAGTGATAAGGTACCTAGGAAAAGAACCTAACTAAAACATGAAAGACTTGTACTCTGTAAACTATAAAAAACTGATTAAAGATGTGCATGATGACAAAAATAAATGGAAAGACATTTCACGCTCATGGATTGGAAGAACATGTATTGTGAAAATGTCTATCCTATAGGGTCATTTGCGAATATCTTCTCTCATTCTGTGGGTTGCCTCTTTTTTTCTTTGTTGACTGTTTCCTTTGCTGTGCAGAAACTACAAAGAGCTAATATCAAAGATCTATAAATAACTCCTCAAACCCAACACTCAAAAACAGATAATCACATCAAACAGTGGGTAGAAGACATGAACAGACACTTCTCCAAAGAAGCCATACAAATGGCTAACAGACACATGAAAAAATGCTCAGCAACATTAGCCATCAGGGAGATTCAAATGCAAACCACATTTAGATACCACCTTACACCAGTGAAAATGGCCAAAATTAATAAGACAGTAAAGAACAAGTGTTGTAGAGGATGTGGAGAAAGGGGAACCCACTTACACTGTTGGTGGGAATGCAAGTTGGTGCAGCCAATTTGGAAAACAGTGTGGAGATTCCTTAAGAAATTAAAAATAGAGCTACCCTATGACCCTACAAATGTACTACTGTGTATTTACCCCAAAGATACAGATGTAGTGAAAAGAAGGGTCATCTATACCCCACAATGTTCATAGCAGAAATGGCCATAGTCACCAAACTGTGGAAAGAGCCAAGATGCCCTTCAACGGAAAAATAGATAAAGAAGACATGGTCCATATATACTATGGAGTATTATGCCTCTATCAGAAAGGATGAATATCCAAGTTTTTTTTTATCAACATGGACAGGGCTGGGGGAGATTATGCTGAGTGAAATAAATTAAGCAGAGTCAATTATCATATGGTTTCACTTACCTGTGGAACATAAGGAATAACACAGAGGACATTGGGAAAAGGAGAGGAGAAGGGAATTGGGGGAAATCAGAGGGGGAGAAGAACCATGAGAGACTGTACACTCTGAGAAACAAACAGGGTTTTGGAGGGGATGCAGGTAGGGGTTGGGTGACCCTGGTGGTCAGTATTAAGGAGGGCACATATTGCATGGAGCACTGGGTGTGGTGCATAAACAATGAATCTTGGAACACTGAGAAAAAATAAAATAAAATTACAATATTAAAAAAAAAAGGAAACTAAAAAAAATAGTGCTACCTTATGTCCCAGCAATTGTACTACTAAGTACCCACAGAATACAAACAGTGATATGAAGGGGCACATGCACCCCAATGTTTATAGTAGCAAAGTCCACAATAGTCAACATATGGAATGAGCCCAGATGTCCATGGACAGAAGAATGGATTAAAAAAAAAAAAGAAGAACACACACATACACACACACACACGGTGGAATATTACTCAGCAATCAAAAAGAAACAAATCTTGCCTTTTGCAATGACATGGATGGAACTAGAGGGTATTACACTAAGCAAAATAAGTCAGTCAGCGAAAGACAAATACCATGTGATTTCACTCATATGTAGAACTTATGACAAAATAGATGAACGTAGGGGAAGGGAAGGAAAAATAAAATAAAATGAAGATAAAGAGGGAGGCATAGAAGGAACCATAAGAGACACTGAACTGTAGAAACAAACTAAGGGTTGCTGAAGGGGAGGCAATTCGTGGGAAGGAATAACTGGGTGATGGGCGTTAAGGAGGGCACTTGAAGTAATGAGTACTGGGAGCTCTGTGCAACTAATGAACCACTAAATTCTACCCCTGAAACTAATAATACAGTATATGTTAAGTAAATTGAATTTAAGTAAATAATTAAAAAGTGGTGTTCACCAGTGCCTTTGACCCTGGGGTTTTAGCAGTTCCCTGCCTGTTTGGCGATGCCCTAGGCTTAGTAAATTATTTCCTTCACTTTTATTCTAGTTGCCCTTTAAATCCCTGTTTTTGCACTGTATAAGAAAATTTGTACACAGACCCTTTAGAGATATCCCTCACTACACTTCAGGTCATTGCACTGTGGGTGAAGTTCCTATTATTACCATGTCTCCATCTCTCCTACTTCTCTCTTTGTGGTCCTTCTATCATTTGTTGTTCAGAAGCTGTTCAATTAGCCTTCAGTTTTTCATGAGGAATTGCTCTACATAAAAATGTATATCCATTGTGTCTAAGAGAATATGTGAACTCAGGATCTTTCTATGGCACTAGCTTGGACTCTATCATTTTTTAAAACTCTTTTTTTTTTCTTTTTGTTGCTCTGTCTGGATGAGTTCCATTGTTTTGTCTTCCAGCTCACTGATTTGTTCTTTTGCTTCATCCAGTCTTCTGTTGAAATCCTCTAGTGTATTTTTCAATGTAATTATTGTATTCTTCATCTCTGTGACTTCTGTTTGGTACTTTCTCGTATTTTCTAACTCTTCAGTGAAGTTCTTATTGTGTCCATCCATTCTTCTCTCAAGTTTGTGGCATATCTTCATAACCACTACACTTAACTTTTTTTTTAAATTACTTGTTTCTATTTTATTAAGGTCTTTTTCTGAGATTTTGTCTCATTTTTTTTTCATTTAAAACATTCCTTTTTCTCATTTTATCTGTTTGTCTGTGTTAGTTTCTATGTATTAGGTGAAATAACTACCTCTCTTAGTCTTACATAAGTGGCTTTCTGTAGGAAATGATTTGTGAGCCCAGGAATGCATTTTCCTCTGGCTGCTAGACTTATGGGCATATACTCAAGAGGTGTTCCTCATGTTGGCTGCACACACATGCTGGCCATAGTGGAGCCATGTCTGTGGTACAGGGGAGTGAGGGGTCACTCATTTGGCTGTGGCATGGCTGCATTGTAGGGGATATGGGATGTTTGCCCTCACTAGCAGTAGTGTGACTGCAGCATAGAGGGGGTGTGAACCACTCACTTGGTGGCTGTGGCACAGATGTGGCATGGATGGATGAGGCTTGCCCAGTAGCACTAACACGTTAAAGAGAGATTCCCAAAATGTTGCCTGCCAGCCCCGGAATAATCCAGGTAGAATGAGATCTCAAAAAAAAAAAAAAAAAAAGATGGCATCAACCAACATTTGTTTTTGTGGTGAGAGTCCCAACGGGTTCTTACCCATGTTATGATTAATAAGTGGGCCTTCTCCACATATGTTCTTGGCACTTTTCAAACTACTGCTTTTTTTCTGGGTTTTGGGATGATTGAGACTGCATGTGAACCCTAAGAACAGGTTCTTCATTGCTTACAGTGCTATGGTTCTCCTGGACATATTCCTATTTGTTTCTAGAGGCAAACATTTTTGGGGACTATGTTTCCATCGCAGAATCCAAGGGCCACAGTGCCTTATGTCAGGGAACAAACCCCTTGCTCCTCAGGGAAAAGTTCCATGTTTTTAAGATTGTTCCTAATTGTAGGTTGCCACATTTGGGGTAGAATTTTTGGCAAGATACCTATCTTGATGTAACCCTTTTATCTTTTGTTGTGGAAGATGCACCACAAACTTGAGAGAAGAATCGATGGACACAATAAGAACTTCTTCTGTAGTGGTGTTTATCTAGTTTCCAGGACTTTTTCAGAGTAATTATTCTGTATGTACCTGTAGATTTATTTTGTCCATGGGAGGAGGTGATTTAAGGATCTTTGTATATTACCATCTTGTCTCAGTTTACTCATAGGGTTTTAAGGCTACTAAGCTCTGCTTTAGGTTTTATGATGCCAGTATAGGAGTGCACATGGTAGACAGAATTCCTAGGAAACCCCTCCTTGGCTGGGATACTGCCTTTCATTACCAAGTCCCACTTTGAATTAATGAAATAGTGACAGAATTAAGACTAGGTTCTTGATCTTTCTTTCAAAGGCTCCTTATGAGTTGAGAGACAAACTTCGTTATTAGCTTGTTTCTCTGTAATTTGGGTATCTATAATAATTTCAGAGATGCCCATCTACAACTCCAGTGTTTTGCAATGGTTTTACCAGGCAGTTCAACACTGTGACTGGTAAAGGTGCTCAGCAAAGTTTACTGAAGAGTACCAAGCAGCATGTTGGACAGAGCAGCAGGATAATGAGGTATGTGTCCATGGGAGATTAAGGCAGGCTTTAGACCCTCTTCCCCATTATCTGATCTCTTGAGAACAGTTGGGGAAATGAAAGTGTGATTGTTGTTTGGTTTAGAAAGTGATCTTTAGAGGGAAGGAAAAGAGTATGTATCATCATTGAAGGTGTGTACATCTGAGGAAATGTTAATAGGAACACTTCAGGGTTGTGCAGACAGGAATAGAGACCAACACATGTTTCCTCAATAGGTCTTATGGAATCTGAGGAAGAGAGTTACTTTTGAAGATTCTACATGGTGAAAATAAGAAGATCTTTATTTCAAAGCTTAGAGTATAAACAGAGCAAAAGCTTAGAATATAAACAGGCGGAGCAACGGAGCACAAAATCAGGACTTTTAAAAGTCTGTTCCACTGAGAAACATCTCTCCAGAGGCTAAACCGGGGTGAAGCCCCTGTGGGGTCAGCGTGGCCTCAGGTCCCACAGGGTCACAAAAGGATCGGGGGTGTCTGAGTGTCGCAGAGCTTACAGGTATTAGAACGGGGAAGCCAGCTACAGAGACAGAGCTGACAGTGAGCTCACAGCTCGGGGTTACCTTGAACCAGTCACGGGCTCAGTGGGCTCGGAGCGTGGCCGGAGGTCAGGCGGATGGGAGTTGCTGGGCGCTGTTCTCTGAGGGCACACTGAGGAGTGGGGCCCCGGGCTCTTGGCTCCTCTGAGCTGGAGACCAGGAGGCTGTCATTTGTTTTCCCGTCCTCCAGAACTCTATGGAAAGTGCTCAGGGAACAAAAGCTCCAGAAAGCAAACCCGAGTGGATTACTCAGCCCAGCCCCTGGTAAGGGCGGTGCAATTCTGCCTGGGGCAAAGACACTTGAGAATCACTACAACAGGCCCCACCCCCAGAAGATCAACAAGAAATCCAGCGGAGACCAAGTTCACCTACCAAGGAGTGCGGTTTCAATACCAAGGAGAGCAGCAGAATTCCAGAGGAGGAGAAAGCAAAGAACGGAACCCACGGCTTTCTCGCTATGATTCTTTAGTCTTGCAGTTAATTTAATTTTTTTTTTCTCTTTTTCATTTTTTTCTCTTCTTCTGCTTAATTTTTTTTAACTTTTACCCTTTTCTTTTTTTAACGTTTTGTTAAGTAGTTTATCTGATATATAGAATTTTTTTCTTTTTTATACTTTTCTTTATTCGTTTTCTTTTTTAAATTTTTTTCTTTCTTTATTTTTTTTCTCTTTCTTTCTTTCTGAACCTTTTTTTATCCCCTTTCTCCACCCCCCATGATTTGGGATCTCTTCTGATTTGGTTAAAGCATATTTTCCTGGGGTTGTTGCCACCCTTTTAGTATTTTACTTGCTCCTTCATATACTCTTATCTGGACAAAATGACAAGACGTAAAAATTCAACACAAA
>NC_081575.1:73296194-73312979 GCF_022355385.1 Mustela nigripes | reverse complement strand
CCCACAGCAACAGAATACACATTCTTCTCTAGTGCACATGGAACATTCTCCAGAATAGATCACATCCTCAGTCCAGAATCAGGACTCAACTGGTATCAAGAGATTGGGATCATTCCCTGCATATTTTCAGACCACAATGCTCTGAAGCTAGAGCTCAACCACAAGAGGAAGTTTGGAAAGAACCCAAATACATGGAGACTAAACAGCATCCTTCTAAAGAATAAATTGGCCAACCAGGAAATTAAAGAAGAATTAAAAAAAAATCATGGAATCAAATGATAATGAAAACACAACGGTTCAAAATCTGTGGGACATAGCAAAGGCCGTCCTGAGGGGGAAATATATAGCGGTACAAGCCTTTCTCAAGAAACAAGAAAGGTCTCAGGTACACAACCTAACCCTACACCTAAAGGAGCTGGAGAAAGAACAAGAAAGAAACCCTAACCCAGTGGGAGAAGAGAAATCATAAAGATCAGAGCAGAAATCAATGAAATAGAAACCAAAAAAAAAAAAAAAAAACAATAGAACAAATCAATGAAACTAGGAGATGGTTTTTTGAAAGAATTAATAAAATTGATAAACCCCTGGCCAGACTTATCAAAAAGAAAAGAGAAAGGACCCAAATAAATAAAATCATGAATGAAAGAGGAGAGATCACAACTAACACCAAAGAAATACAAGCAATTATAAGAACATACTATGAGCAACTCTACGCCAGCAAATTTGACAATTTGGAAGAAATGGATGCATTCCTACAAATATATAAACTACCACAACTGATCCAGGAAGAAATAGAAAGCCTGAATAGACCCATAATCAGTAAGGAGATTGAAACAGTCATTAAAAATCTCCAAACAGGGGGACAAGATGGCGGGGGAGTAGAAGGAGGTGCCTTTTCCAGCCTATACCCCAAAGTGAGCTGATTACCTACCAAAGAACTCCATTCACCCATGAAATCAGCCTGAGATCAGAATTATACACGTCTGGATCTCTACAGGGGCAGAAGACACCAGTGGGCAGGTAAAGTGGAGTGGGAACGGTGGACTGATATCAGAAGATAAACAAAAGGGGGAGGGAGCCACTAGAGGCGACCGGTTGGAAAGTAATACCCCAATATGAGCGAGAGTGCCCTGCGTCTGGGGACCAGCATTAACTTGGAGACTGGTTGAAAGCTTTCCAAAAGAGCAAAGGATCGTGGGGGGAAATTGTGGGAATTGGGGTGGCTAGGGACAGGGGCTTAAGTCCCTGTCCCAGAACAGCCTCCCCGGCGCTGAGGCAGAGAGAGTGCGGCGGAGAAAGCAGGTCTTGGTCCCTAAGCTGCCAGTGTGCCCGAGAATGCATGGGTTCTAGCTCCTGTGAGGGGACAGGAGCCATGCAGGTCAGCAGAATGCGCGAGCCCTACTACAAAGCCCAAGATACATGAGCATGTCCTTCATGCTCCCCTGAGAGAGTCACAAAGGCCCGGCCGGTGCTCTTTGACCCACACCATTGTTTCAGAGCCTAAGCCTCACGCCCCAAACTCTCTCCTCTGACAGAAGTGCACAAAAGCCGAGCCTGGTGCTTTCGGACCTGCGCCCAGTTTTCAGTGCCTGAGGCGCGGGCGGGACCCATAGCCGCTCCAGAAAGAGGTGCGCGCAAGCCGGGCACTCTTAGACCCAACAGGACCAGGCACTCCCAGCCCGGGCTAGCGGTAAAATCTCAGTGTGCGATTGCTGCTTGGAACCTCTCTGGCGGTTGGGAGCTCCCAGACAGCCAGAACTGCCTTGGCTTTGGGTACAAGCAAAAGATCCTGTATCCACAGGGTCTGCAATTTGGAACCTGCTCTGCCAGCAGCCAAGGGGGAACTTATTTAGGCTTTGCATCCAGACTGAGGCGTCTCTCTGAGAGGGAGATCAGGGTGTGGTTTTCTTCTAAAACTACAAAAACCATCAAAAGGGGTCAAGGTGAGAGAAAAAAGTAAACAAACATAAAAACCGCCAGAGGAAAAAAACAGTTTCCTCAGATACCCACCCCCTTGAGGGGGGTGGGAGGACTTAACTCAGGAAACATCATTGACTGACAACCCATGTGTCAGGCCCCTCCCCCATAAAACAAACCAAGAAGGAAAAAAAAAAGGGGGAAAAAATAAAGGACTACAAGAGAACAACCACTACTTCATAGGAAAACTTTTATTGTTCAATCGTTCGGACTATTCTGGTTCATTTTTTTTTTTTTTACACATAGGTAATTTTTTTAACCTATTTACCATCACAGCAAGCTGTGCAGTACATCAAATTCCATAATACCCTTCTAACCTGAACTTTTTGATACATACAGCTATGTTTTTCTTTTGCATTTTTATTTTTTGAATTCCTTTTTTTAAATTTTAGTTTAGTTTAGTCTAGTTTATTCCTTTTTATTTTTATCCTCTAATATTCATATAAACTTCAAAGTAATCCCCTTTCCCCAATCAATACTACCACGAAAGGTAAACCAATTTTTAATCCCCTTTATCTTAGGAAAGTTGAGTCCTTTAACAAAGGTATCAAGATACATCCAGGAAGAATCAAAACAACCATCCTTGCACACACTGAGAATTTATAAGAACTCTCACATCTTCTTCTTTCACCAGTGTTGCTGTGTTTTTGTGTTTGTCCTGCTAGCATATAAATCTTACATATGGGGTTCTTTTTGACGAGGTTCTTCCTTTATTTGCATATGTATATATTTCTCTTGTCATATACTTGTATCAGTCTTTTTGTTTGTCTCTTTTTGTTTGTCTACTTCATAAATCTTACCTTGGGGCCCATCTGGGATGAACCTTCTCTTTCATCTTCCCTTTCTTTCTTCTCTCTCTCTCTTTTTTTCCTTTTCTTTCTTTATCTTTTTCTTTTTCTTTTCTTTTGTCTCTCGTTTGGGTGGGGAATCCTGATTGCTCAGAAGTGTTCCAGGGTGCCCCTTGACTGCACCACAGTTGATACATCCAGCTACATCTCTTCAGTCATCTCCCACCAAAATGACTAGGAGGAGGAATGCCCAACAGAAGAAAAATACAGAGGATGGACCTTCTTCAACAAAGCTAACGGCTATCAACATAGACAATATGTCGGAAAGAGAATTCAGGCTAACAATAATCCAGGCAATAGCTAGGTTGGAAAAAGCCATGGATGACCAAATGGAATTGATTAGGGCCGAACTGAAAGCGACCAGATAGGATGTTCACAATGTTAGGGCAGAGCTTAAAGCTACCAGGGATGAGCATCACAATGCTCTCAACGAGTTCCAATCTAATCTAAACTCTCTCAAAGCTAGGATAACTGAGACAGAAGATAGAATTAGTGATCTGGAAGACAAACAGATAGAGAGAAAGGATCAGGAGGAAGCCTGGAACAAACAGCTTAGAAACCACGAAAACAGAATCAGGGAAATAAATGATGCCATGAAGCGTTCCAACATCAGAATTATTGGAATCCCTGAAGGGGAGGAGAAATAAAGAAGTCTAGAAGATATAGTGGAACAAGTCCTTCATGAAAATTTTCCCAATCTGGCGAATGGAACCAGCATTCATGTACTAGAGGCTGAACGGTCTCCACTCAAGATTATACATTACAAAAAAAACATCACGACACCTGATAGTCAAATTGAGGAATTATAATTGTAGGTATAATCTCTTGAAAGCCGCCAGGGCAAAGAGGCTCCTTACTTACAGAGGGAAGCCCATAAGAATAACTTCAGAGCTGTCCACAGAGACCTGGCAAGCCAGAAAAGGCTGGCAAGATATATTCAGGGCACTAAATGAGAAGAACATGCAGCCAAGAATACTTTATCCAGCAAGACTGACATTCAAAATGGATGGAGACATAGTTTCCAAGACTGGCAAGGCTTAAAAGACTATGCAACCACCAAGCCAACACTGCAGGAAATATTAAGGGGGGTTCTATAAAAGAGAAAAAATCCCAAGAATAGCATTGAACAGAAATATAGAGACAGTCTACAGAAAGAAAGACTTCAAAAGTAACTCGATGTCAATAAAAACGTATCTATCAATAATCACTCTCAATGTGAATGGCCTAAATGTGCCCATAAATTGGCACAGGGTTGCAGATTGGATAAAACGACAGGACGCATCCATATGTTGTCTACAAGAGACCCATTTTGAACCTAAAGGTACACCCAGACAGAAAGTGAAGGGATGGAGAAGCATCTTTCATGCCAATGAGCCTCAAAAGAAGGCTAGAGTAGCAATTCTCATATCAGATAAATTAGACTTTAAACTAAAGACTGTAGTCAGAGAAAGAGAAGGACACTACATAATCCTTAAAGGGACTATCCACCAAGATGACTTAACAATTGTAAATATCTATGCTCCCAATATGGGAGCAGCCAATTACATAAGAAAACTGTTAATCAAGATAAAGAGTCATATTGATATGAATACACTAATCGTAGGACATCTTAACACGCCTCTCTCAGAAATAGATCATCGAAGCAGAAAATCAATAAAGAAAAAAGAGCATTGAGTGACACATTGGACCAGATGGACCTCATAGATATATACAAAACATTCCAATCTAAAGCAACAGAATACACATTCTTCTCAAGTGCACACGGAACCTTCTCCAGAATAGACCACATAGTGGGTCACAAATCAGGACTCAACCGATACCAAAAGACTGAGATGATTCCCTGCCTATTCTCAGATCACAATGCTTTGAAACTGGAGCTCAATCACAAGGAAAAGTTCAGAAGGAACTCAAATATCTGGAAGCTAAAGACCACCTTGCTTAAGAATTCTTGGATCCACCAAGAGATCAAAGAAGAACTGAAACAATTCATGGAAACCAATGAGAATGAAGACACTCGGTCCAAAACCTATGGGATACAGCAAAGGCGGTCCTAAGGGGGAAATACATAGGCACCCAGGTCTCCCTCAAAAAAATTGAAAAATCCAGAATACACCAGTTGTCTCTACACCTTAAAGAACTGGAGAATCAACACCAAATCAAACTAACTCCACACTCAGCAGGGAGTCTGCTTCCTCCTCTCTCTCTGCCTGCCTCTGCCTTCTTGTGATCTCTCTCTTTCTCTGTGTCAAATAAATAAATAAATAAAATCTTAAAAAAAAAAAAGGCAAATCATCAAGATTAGAGCTGAGATCAAGAGGTAGAAACCAGAGATACAGTAGAACATTTCAATGAAACTAGAAGCTGGTTTTTTGATAGAATCAATAAGATCAATAAACCATTGGCCACACTAATCAAGAAGAAAAGAGAGAAAGCCCAAATTGATAAAATTATGAATGAAAAGGGAGAGATCACAACGAACACAAAGGAAGTAGAAACAATCATCAGAAGTTATTATCAACAGTTATATGCCAATAAGCTTAGCAACCTAGGTGAAATGGATGCATTCCTGGAAAAATATAAACTACCAAAATTGAACCAGGAAGAAATCGACAACCTGAATAGACTGATATCTAGTAACGAGATTGAAGCAGTGATCAAAAACCTCCCAAAAAACAAGAGCCCAGGACCTGAGGGATTCCCTGGGGAATTCTACCAAACTTTCAAAGAAGAAATAACACCTATTCTCCTGAAGCTGTTTCAAAAAAATGGAAGCAGAAGGAAAACTTCCAGACTCTTTCTATGAAGCCAGCATTACCCTGATCCCCAAACCAGGCAAAGACCCTATTCATCAGACCAATATCACTGATGAATATGGATGCTAAGATTCTCAACAAGAACCTAGCCAACAGGATCCAACAGCACATTAAAAAGATTATCCACCATGATCAGGTGGGATTCATCCCTGGGCTACAAGGATGGTTCAACATTCTCAAATCAATCAATGTGATACAACAAATTAATATGAGAAGAGAGAAGAACCACATGGTCCTCTCAATTGATTCAGAAAAAGCATTTAAGAAAATCCAGCATCCGTTCCTGATTAAAACACTTCAAAGTATAGGGATAGAGGGAACATTCCTGAACCTCATCAAATCTGTCTATGAAAGACCCACAGCAAATACCATCCTCAATGGGAAAAAGCTTGTAGCCTTCCCGTTGAGATCAGGAACAAGGCAAGGATGCCCACTTTCCCCACTCCTGTTCAACATAGTATTAGAATTCCTAGCAACAGCAATCAGACAACAAAGAGAATAAAGAGCCCAGATATGGACCCTCAACTCTTTAATTGGAGAATTTAATTCTCCAATTTATCCAAATTGGCAAAGAAGAAGTCAAACTCTCTCTATTCACAGACGACATGATTCTTTATATGGAAAACCCAAAAGAATCCACCCCCAAACTAGAACTCATACAGCAATTCAGCAACGTGGCAGGATACAAAGTCAATGT
This sequence comes from Mustela nigripes, assembly GCF_022355385.1. Classification (NCBI taxonomy): domain Eukaryota; kingdom Metazoa; phylum Chordata; class Mammalia; order Carnivora; family Mustelidae; genus Mustela; species Mustela nigripes. The sequence goes on along the minus strand of NC_081575.1, from coordinate 73,306,644 downwards.
GCAGAAATCACTGGCTTTCTTATACACTAACAATGAAAATACAGAAAGGGAAATTAGAGAATCAATTACATTTACTATAGCACCAAGAACCATAAGATACCTGGGAATAAACCAAACCAAAGAGGTAAAGGATCTGTACTTGAAGAACTACAGAACACTCATGAAAGAAATTGAAGAAGACACAAAAATATGGAAGGCTTGGATAGGAAGAATAAACATTGTTAAAATGTCTATACTGCCTAGAGCAATCTATACTTTTAATGCCATTCCGATCTAAATTCCACCGGTATTCCTCAAAGAGCTGGAGCAAAAAATCCTAAAATTTGTATGGAATTAGAAGAGACCCCGAATCGCTAAGGAAATGTTGAAAAACAAAAATAAAGCTGGGGGCATCACGTTACCTGATTTCAAGCTTTATTACAAAGCTGTGATCACCAAGACAGCATGGTACTGGCATAAAAACAGATACATAGACCAGTGGAACAGAGTAGAGAGCCCAGATATGGACCCTCAACGCTATGGTCAATTAATCTTCGACAAAACAGGAGAAAATATTCAGTGGAAAAGACAGTCTCTTCAATAAATTGTTTGGGAAAACTGGGCATCTATATGTAGAAGAATGAAACTCGACCATTCTCTTACAGCGTACACAAAGATAAACTCAAAATGGATAAAAGACCTCAATGTGAGACTGGAATCCATCAGAAACCTAGAGGAGAGCATAGGCAGTCATCTCTTCGATATCAGCCACAGCAACTTCTTTCATGATATGTCTCCAAAGGCAAAGGAAACAAAAGCGAAAGTAAACTTTTGGGACTTCATCAAAATCCAAAGCTTCTGCACAGCAAAGGAAACAGTCAAGAAAACAAAGAGGCCACCCACGAAATGGGAGAAGATATTAGCAAGTGACAGGATAGACAAAAGGTTGATATCCAGGATCTATAAAGAACTCCTCAAACTCAACACACACGAAAAAGGCAAACATATCAAAAAATGGGAAGAAGATATGAACAGACACTTCTCCAATCAAGACATACAAATGGCTATCAGACACATGAAAAAATGTTCATCATCACTAGCCCTCGGGGAGATTCAAATGAAAACCACATTGAGATATCACCTTACACCAGTTAGAATGGCCAAAATTAACAAAGCAGGAAACAACAAGTGTTGGAGGGGATGTGGAGAAAGGGGAACCCTCTTACACTGTTGGTGGGCATGCAAGTTTGTGTAGCCTCTTTGGAGAACAGCGTTGAGATTCCTCAAGAAATTAAAAATAGTACTTCCCTATGACCCTGAAATTGCACTCCTGGGTATTTACCCCAAGGATACAGACGTCGTGAAAAGAAGGGCCATCTGTACCCCAATGTCTATAGCAGCAATGGCCACGGTCGCCAAATTGTGGAAAGAACTAAGATGCCCTTCAACAGACGAATGGATAAGGAAGATGTGGTCCATATACACTATGGAGTATTATGCCTCCATCAGAAAGGATGAATACCCAAGTTTTGTAGCAACATGGACGGGACTGGAAGAGATTATGCTGAGTGAAATCAGTCAAGCAGAGAGTCAATTATCATATGGTTTCACTTATTTGTGGAGCATAACAAATATCATGGAGGACAAGGGGTGTTAAAGAGGAGAAGGGAGTTGCGGGAAATTGGAAGGGGAGGTGAATCATGAGAGACTATGGATTCTGAAAAACAATCTGAGGGGTTTGAAGTGGCGGGGGTGTGGGAGGTTGGGGTACCAGGTGGTGGGTATTATAGAGGGCACTGCTTGCATGGAGCACTGGGTGTGGTGAAAAAATAATGAATACTGTTTTTCTGAAAATAAATAAATTGAAAAAAATTTAAGGAAATCAATAAAAAATTAAAATAAAACAATGAAAAACCCTGTCACACTAATGCCACGCACATACACACACTTTCCCAGTCAATACAGTACACCCTTGTAACTATATAAATATACCAATTAGCAAATCTTTACTTTTAGGCCCTCTTGATGTTCAGCTTTGCATAAGGATCACGGAAGGACTTTATGCCTCAGTTTCATCACACTGACCTTTAAGTGTGGTTGGGAAGATCCAATGATATAATAAGTAAGAAAAAAAAAGGGAAAATTGTGATACCATAGGGAAAGAAGCATGTGTAGCAACTTCTTGTGCATATGAATTGCTTATGTAATGTTTTTTTTTTCCCCCAAAGGAACTGAGAAATAGTGTCCTTGGCCAGCTTCTTCTTGAACAATATCTTCTAATTATGCATTCTATCTGTTGTGTAACTGCTATTCCATGTACAGCCACAGCTGAGATCCCAGCCAATATTTGAGTTGAAGGTGCTTCCACAATGATAACTTCCACCTGTCATATTACTCCCAGTCTTAGAGTGTTCCTAATTCTCAATGTATTGTAAAACAGAGACAAGTTATCTCCACTGTGTCCTGTATAAAGCACAAGCTTAATAAAATGGTTGCTTTATAAGTTTTGGGGTGGCTTGTTAAGCAACAACAGATAGTAAAACATCTACCTCCCACATTAAACTGTTCTTTGTATTCAGTGACTGTCATCTCTGCAACTTACTGCCTAGTATGGAGCCTGACAAGCATTCATAGTCAGTAAATGTTTGATAAACTGATGTGAGTAGAAAAGGTATAATAAATAAATAGAGGTAAGTAGCAGAGCTTAGACAAAGCTGGAGATAGTGAGAGGCAGGAGGCATGAAAATCAACACAGTTTCCTACAGAGAGACAGGAAGAGATGTATTATATTGAATTGGCACTTATGATGTGTTAGAATAATAGATTTACACTGCACACTCTGCTAGAACTGGAGAAACCTTCAGGCCAGAAAATTCTAGAAGGGCTGAGATGTGTGTGTGTGTGTGTGTGTGTGTGTGTGTGTGTGTTGTGTTGGAACAGGAGGCTGGTCCTATTACTGAGACCTATGCTGAGACTCAGATGGAAGCTCATAACATCTCCCAGAGAGAACTCAGGGAAAAGGCAAAGCCAAAGAGAGAGTCCTATCATCTCAATGAGGTACTGATAGAAATAGAGTGCTATCTCCCACATAACACTACTACTCTTATACAAAGATGGCATTGTATATGAGTGTACTTCTCTATCTCTCATAACTTTTTTTTCCAGTCTACTTCCTACCTACTTTTGTAGGTGAGACCTTTATTGTCTCTCACCTAGCCTATTGGAAGAGGAACCATATTTTTCTAATGGAAAATATTTCTATCTGTAGAATATGGCATGGAGACTAACACTCTAAATAGAAAAGAAAAAGAAAAAATGAATAAAATGGAGAATGTCCCCAAAAATCTGGACTAAATGACCATTCTTAGTATTAAAAAAACTTCCTAGCTAACACAGTACTCACCTTTCCTTCATTTGTTTGATTTTTCCTTTAGTCATTAATCCCACAGGAAGTTTTGAACATTTATTAATGAACTGTGGTATGTACTGAGTGGAGACAGAAAAAAAAATTAAAATTAAAATAAATTGTAAGAAAAAAAAAAGAGTTGGATGCTAAAAAAAAAATGTAAGACCTGAGAACTCATAATTTCTCAGGGAAGATAGATATTTAAACAAATGATCCTGGTTGAGATTTTAGTGGTGAATTATTCAAGCACAAATAAACAATATATACTTGGAAATAGAGAAGACACTTGGGCATTATAAGACTGTAGGAAGAGATATAGGACTCCTTTGAAAAGAGGTAAAAATAAATCCTGCGGGGATAATGTGGGACCAAGAAGAGTTTAGAGAAAAGAAGGGGACCAAGGAGAAAACTTTGAGGTTTGCCTATTGATGTGGGAAACAAAGGCAGAAGAAAAATTGTTAAATTTCCTTATTACCTACAGCTCATTGACAAGTCCTTGAAACAGGCAGAGTGACATTCCACTAGGAACTCAGCTGCTTTGAGGTTAATACTTTGCTAAAGGCAACAGGCAATCTTAGCCCAACCTCCAGGACCCTGTAAGTCTACTTTAACATATAGAAATTCTTTTGAATGCCTCCTTTATCTTTAACCCCCAAGATACATTTTGGCAATAATCCTCCCAGCGTATGGCCCACCAATATACATCTGAAGGATCTCATGACTGAAGGTTTACTCAACAATAATAAATGAACTTTCCCAACACTAGCCCCCTCAGAATCCTGGAGACCTTGTTTCCAAAATACCTGGGAGACTTAAGCTATCTCTAACTCCCTCCCAACCTGAAAGTATATAATGGGCCACTCCTCGTGACCCTAGTGCTGTTTCTCTTTCTGTCCAAGGGTGCTTTAATAAAACCAAGTTTTTTCACCAAAGATGTCTCAAGAATTCTTTCTTGGCCACTGGGTTTGAACCCTACCTAACATCTTTCTTACATCGCCTACATAACAACAACAAAAAACAAAACAAAACAAAAAAAAACAAAAAAAAAAACAAAAACAAAAAAAAAGAAAAGAAAAGAAAAAGGAAAAGAAAGGGAAGGGAAGGAAAGGAAAGGAAAGAAAGAAGAGAAAAGAATATAAAAGAAAAGAAAAGGAGATAGACCAATAAATGAAGATGTAGTCAGGAAACTTGGTGAACAAAGGAATGGAAATGAATATTTCTTTTTTTTTAATTTATTTTTTATTTATTTTCAGCATAACAGTATTCATTATTTTTGCACCACACCCAGTGCTCCATGCAATCCATGCCCTCTCTAATACCCACCACCTGGTTCCCCCAACCTCCCACCCCCCCCCCGCCACTTCAAATATATTTCTTGAGACTCTCCCTGGAATTTTGTCCCTTGTTTCTTCTAATAATCCCATGAGTTAGGGCTTTATTTGCCCAATTTTGGAGGAGAGAAAGCTAAAGTTCAGAGAGCCTAAGTGGTTTGCCTGCACTATAAGAGGCAATCATCCTCCAAGATATTCAAACCCTGAACTTATCTGCCTCATGGCTTAAATTTTCAGCCTGCTGGTAAAAAGAGAATGATCTGTCTGGCTCTGAGAGCTTAGCAAGAGACCCTCCCAAACTTCATCAACTTTCTGTCATACTAGGTTCATTTGCATTGGCTCCCTTGGCCCAAGCACTAAGAGTTCTATGACTCAGGAAGCCTTTTCTATGCTTCCAGGGAAATATCATAGATGTAGTATTTTAATCTTATCTGGAGACTATATATATATATTTTTTTATTTCTGAAAATACCCTAAAAACCAGCCTGCAGTTCACCACATGCTCATATTTCTGTGCAAGTGTACACATGTGCATGGTGAGACAAATCAAGAAACTCACCAAGATGATCATCTGCACTTAAAAGACATGGAAATATGGAAGAGGACAAAGGGAAACAGGAAAGATGTACTAGATAAAAATATCTCCAAACCTACAGTACCTCTCTACAGTGAAGATTTATGGCAGAGGTAAGAACGTTGAGCAGATTTTGGTGTTGTGGAAGTGATGTTGGAAACAAAGGCAGAAGGAAATGTAGGTAAGATTAAGTGTCCTTAATAACCTACAACCCATTGACAAATACTTGAGGCAGGTAAAATATAACATTCCTCTAGGAAGTTTCCAACTATCTTAATGTTAATGCATTGCTAGAGGGAAAAAAACTTTAGTTGGACAATAGCAAGGCCTGCAGTGTCCTGTGAGTCTTCTTTAGCTCACGAAAATCCTTTTGGAACTTTCCTTATCTTCACTTCTCCCACCCTAAAATATTTAATCAGTTGCTCCTCACAATCCTGGAGCAACAAACAGCATCAACTCATGGACATTGGTCCTGTCCCCCTGCTTTAATAAAACCACCATTTTGCACCAAAGATGTCTCAATAATTCTTTATTGTCCATCAGCTCAGGACCTCACCAGCATCCCAAAACTACATCATAAGGACACTCAACTTAGAGTCAGAACCCAGTTTTTAGTATCTTCTCTGAAACACAATAGTAAGAGGTTGGGTATATCTTGTCACCATTCTGACCCGAAGCTGCCTGCCTATAAAATGGGGTAGGACAACTGATTTCCAAAGTCCCTTCTAAATTGAACATTGCATGCATGATTCTAGAAATACCATGTTTATCATATAAAGAAGACCCTGATTACAAATCTTGCTCACATTTTAATCACTTCTGGGACTATATGATTTTTTTTCATTACTTTGACTGGAATAGCCTCTAGTGTTTGTGTCAAACTGTGATGAGAATTTGGTTCAGTTGTGCTTAAAAACAAAAATGTATCTTCAGTCCCAGGGTCTTGTATAGCACCTGACAGCCCCAATCCTTTTTCTATAAATAGTTTTCTTTCTACTCCAACCCAATGTTTGAACATCTAGGCCTGGTAAGGACTGGTACCCTGGTGCTCTTCCTCTGCCCAGCTCAGCCTAAGTGCCCTCTGCTCCCAGAACTTATGAAAAATGTCCTTTCAAATTCCACAAAGAAAACTGCCACTGTTTGGAAAGTATTATGTACATTTCCCCCTTTCTTTTTCCCTTTGTCAGTAGAAGGGAAAGAGGAAGGGAACCAAGCAGAATGAATGAAGAAAATTTTCTCTGGGTAGTTACAAATTGCTTAGTTGTCTCAGAGAAACTAATTGATAATTATTCTTGTTGATAAAAAATATTCCAGGCTATGAGAAGACTATTGTAAAAGCACACATTCTTGAGAATAAGACTAAATGATGAATGATGTCAATTGGGGATCTGTTTATTCTCTAAAGTAAAGAGCACTTGTTAGTTGATGAAAGGCATGATACCTTGATTACAGAGAATGTATTTAATTCCACTTGACAGATATCTTAAAAGTTCTGGCTCTAGATCTGTGATCTTGAGCCAGTTACTTCTCCTTTTTAGGTCTCAGTCCCCCCATCTACATCTGGATCTTCCTTACCATTCCCTCTTAAACAGACATGCTGGAGATATATGTCAGAACTTTGCATCCAGGGGTCTCAGTCACAATGAAGACTGTTGAAGGTTTTGAGATATGAGATGTAAAGGAGTTACAAAAGCCCTGAATTTTGGGCTATGTCCTAACTTTTACAGTAACAATCTGGATGACTCTGAGCAAATAATTTCTTGGGGTTTTCCTTTTCCTCATATGTGGAAAAATGACCAGACAATCCTTAAGGTAACTTCCAACTTGGGAACTCTACAAATGCATAAGCTTTCAATTAAAAATTCCCTACTTCCAGTGCTCTGAGGGGGAATAATTAAATAAAGCAAGTTATTACTCCCAAACAACTTCACATCTAGGAGAAAAAAAAATTGGGTTTTTGTGATTATCCTGCTTACCTCATCTAGAATCCTTGGCCCAAGTCAAAAACCTTCAGCCTTCTCTCCAATTAAAAAATCCCTTCAAATGATCCATTTTACACTGGATTGAGTGATTCATCAAACACATGTTGACATGGTAAGTATATGAATAGCATTTACCCAAAGGTACACTCTCAACCTTCATATCCTAATTCTTTTATCTGACATTCCAGTCTGGCTCCAAACTAGTTTTCTCAGTCCTTTTCTGTCCTTTGGTGCACCTGTGTACTTCTATTACCACATAATATACACACAACCAATATGGTGTGATAGATCTATCATTCTCCAGGTGCACACAGTTCTTGGAGGGCCACAACTAATCATTCATCATTTCTGTGCTCTTTATATGGTACTTTGCACATAAGAAGTACTCAGTCAGTATATGAAAAGCAAAAGAATAAATGAGTAAGTGAATGAATGGAACAAATCTAATTTAAGTGAAAAAACATATATAAATCACAGAGAAGTTTCTAGCCTTTGGCAGTATTTGTGACTAGTGGAATAAGTGGAGGTTTTATGGGGGGGGGAAGTGTTATTATACAACAGTGTATCATTAATGACTATTAGAGCTTCATCTTGTGGAAGATTCCAATATAGTGAGCCATGTCAAGCCAATAGAACTATGCAAGGAGGGGGCATGTTTGGAGACTGGGGAGCAGTCCATCTTGGCTGTTCAATGGAATTTGATAAAAGGGTGAGAAAAGAGACAGACAAAGATTCTTCAGAATCAGGTTATAGTAAACCATGAATACCAGACTAAGGGTTCCTAACTTTCTTCTGTAGGCAAGGAAGAGCTACTGGTGGCTTCTGAACAGTTAAGTATTATAATCCAAGCTGTGCTTAATGGAAATAATTGTGGGAACAGGGTCAAGGAGGGACTAAGTGTTTGGTCAATGATGTTAGACAGCCTCAGAGATAGGAAGACAGACACTTGATGCTGCTCTGAGATGGCACAAGTATGGCACTTTAGCTTGTGAGAACTCTAACACATCATAATTTGGTGATAGATACCAATAATATCAACAAATAATTCAAAAAATAATAATATCAACAAATAATTCTTTCCAGCTGTAAACACTAGGCAGCTGTGGCCCATTTATATAGTGTCAGTCACCCGGATGTCATGTATCAAACTTAATAGAGGACTCTAAGTTCTGACTGAGCCTCCAGAAGTCTTGGCTCCTATCTGATTTGGTCCATTCAGCCTTACCAGTTCCCTATGCTACTAGACAAATTTTCACTACCATAATATTGCCCTCTAGTGGTATTTTTCTTCAAACAGCCAGGGGTACACTTAACCCTGACCTTAAACTGTTCCTCTTCCTCACTAATTGCAGTTTTCTTTTATATGTCTGTTTTCTGTTTCCTCTTTCATCTCTGCATTCTCTTTCCTTTCCCTCACTTATTCCATGGTGGAGTAAACTGAGTCAAGGAGAAAGGACTAGAGATTATTAACTCAATATAACATAAACTGAAGCTTAGAAAAGTGAAGTAATTTGTTCTGCGTCATTCAGTCACAAATTAGCTGGATTGAAATTCAAATCTTATCACTTGATTTTGACTTCTGGGTTCTTTCCTGGAAACTTTCCTCCTCCCCTCCCCACCCTTTCTCCTTCCCTGTTCTTTCCTTCCACAAATGCCAATGCTAAGATCTGGAGATGAATATATTCTGTTGTAGAGAAAACCCCTTGTCTCTTTCTCAGCACAGAAAAACATAGGGGAACCTGGGTGGCTCAGTGGGTTAAGTCTCTTCCTTCCATTCTGGTCATGATCCCAGGATCCTGGGATGGAGCCCTGCATCGGGCTCTTTGCTCATTGGGGAGCTTACTTCCCCCCCCTCCTCTCTGCCTGCCTGTCTGCATACTTGTGATATCTCTGTCAAATAAATAAATTAATTTTAAAAAGAAAAACACATGATTTTAAGAACCCAGTGTGATTAGTGTATTGATAGACTCATGTTGACAGTGTTGGGTCACTAAGGATATAAAGTGACTTACATGTCAGAGAAGGAAGAAAAGGGGAGACGATTTCAGGCCAAGAGATAAGCAAACATTAAAGCACATATTTGTGGAAAGGACAGAGCATTTTCAAAGAAATGGTAAGGGCTAAGAAGGAGTGGGGCCTCGAGCCAGAATGTGCCAGCCTTTGTATGCCAGGCAGACTATTTTGGACTTTAAACTCTCTCTCTATTTACACAATTACTGAAACTTGTAAGCAACTGCACTTTCTAGGCTATCATCTCCTCTCCCACACACCAAACTGCTTAGTTAACTTGTAAAGCAGCCAGAAATATAACAAATTTTATTGAGTTTTCCCAGACACACTATGTAAATCCAGGGCTGAATGGGTCCTAAACTATCCTGCCTTCTAGGTCTTCTGATGTTTATCAAAATGGAGGGTGGTAAATATGGAGAAAATACCTAAAAACTACTGGGCAGATTCCAGACATATGGACCAGCCTCAGGTAAATCAATATGCATACTATACCAGTACCATGCTGTCTTGGTGATCACAGCTTTGTAATAAAGCTTGAAATCAGGTAACGTGATGCCCCCAGCTTTATTTTTGTTTTTCAACATTTCCTTAGCGATTCGGGGTCTCTTCTGATTCCATACAAATTTTTGCATTATTGCTCCAGCTCTTTGAAGAATACCGGTGGAATTTAGATCGGAATGGCATTAAAAGTATAGATTGCTCTAGGCAGTAGAGACATTTTAACAATGTTTATTGTTCCGATCCAAGAGCATGGAATGGTCTTCCAACTTTTTGTGTCTTCTTCAATTTCTTTCATGAGTGTTCTGTAGTTCCTCAAGTACAGATCCTTACCTCATTGGTTAGATTTATTCCCAGGTGTCTTATGGTTCTTGGTGCTATAGTAAATGGAAACGATTCTCTAATTTCCCTTTCTGTATTTTCATTGTTAGTGTATAAGAAAGCCAGTGATTTCTGCACATTGACTTTGTATCTTGCCACGTTGCTGAATTGCTGTATGAGTTCTAGTAGTATGGGGGTGGAGTCTGGGGTTTTCCATATAAAGAAACATGTCATCTGTGAATAGAGAGAATTTGACTTCTTCATTGACAATTTGGATACCTTTTATTTCTCTTTGTTGTCTGATTGCTGTTGCTAGGACTTCTCATACTATGTTGAACAAGAGTGGTGA
>NC_081575.1:73275197-73286194 GCF_022355385.1 Mustela nigripes | reverse complement strand
CTGCCGATGGATTTTCAGGTGTTTGCAATCTTTAGATAAGCTATCTAGCTGATCTCCGGCTAGCTGAAGCAGTCTCAGCTTGCTACTTCTCCGCCATCTTGACTCCTCCCCCCAAGGAAGGTCATTCTTACCTTTCAAAATAGGGCATTTCAAGGGGAGAAAGTCCCTTAAAGAGTGTATGAGCACTTAAGCAGCATCTATGCTTAGCACTACAAGAACTGGAAATGTACAAATGAATTGGCTTATTTTCTGGCACCAGACAAAATAACCCTTACAAGCCCAAGTTGTTCAGTGACATTAAAGCATTTTTCTGACTTTAGATGCTTTTCTTTGATAACTGACTTTCTCTTCCTTTGCACCTCCTGACCTCAAGTGATGGGCCTCAGGGATCTGCCACTGTCTTTCTCTAAACATTTTTCTGTGTGTCTTGTATCTCTATCACTGTGTGTGTGTTTCTAAGAGATCTCGTATTTTCTTTGCTGAGATCCCACATGTCTGTATGTGGTATCAAAACATATATACTCTAATAACAAAGGTTAAGATATTTGTCCCAAATCAATCTGTTTCAAAGTGCAAGATTTGAACCCAAGTAGTCTGGTTCTAAAGCCTGTATATTAAAGTATCATCCATTTTTTCTTTATTTTAATTTTAGCATTCAGGGCCTCTCACCACTAGCCCCTTGTCTCAGTTGTACTAGGTTTATTCCAACCCTTATAACTATATCTATCTATCTATCTTGCTCATGAGAAATTTATTTATTTATTTATCCATTAATGTTTAGTGATTCATTAATTACATATAACACCAAACTTGTACAGCCTTTCTGGAAAACTGTAGGGACGGTCCCCAGGATGTTAAAAATGGAGCAATCCTATGACCCAGAAATTCCACTACTAGGTATTTACCCCAAATATATAGATGCAGTGAAAAGAAGGGGCACCTCTACCCCAAGATTCATGGCAGTAATATCCACAATAGCCAAACTGTGGAAGGAGCTGAGATGTCCTTATATCTTTTTTTTAGAAGATTTATTTATTTATTTATTTATTTATCTATTTATTCAAGACAGAGACAGAAAGAGACAGAGAGAGAAACCATGAGATGATTATCTGAGTTGAGATTTAACTGACTGAGCCACCCAGACACCCCTACAAACATTAAATCTTGAGTTAATTTACACCCCTGTCTCCCATTCTCTTTCCATTTCTTTGTACCTGTTACAGATATTTGGAGTCCTATTTTCTCTACAAAACCCTCCCTAAACATACCATTATTAGGATATCTATCAATTTGATTGCAATTAGCATTGTTTCTCAGAATCATCTCAGAGTCTTTTCATTGATCTCTTAGTATTTGAAGATAAGTATCTTTTCAATTTTATTTTAAAATTTTCAAGGTCAGAAACACTTCTTTGCTTGTACTTGCATAGCTTTAGCATAATACCTAGGTACACACTTCAGAACCCATTTTATAAACTTAATAAATATTGTTTTGACAACATTTCAAATTACTTGAATCTGGAATGAATGATTTCAGTTCAGTGAAAAAGTGTTAAATTAAGTAATTAATTGCCTTATTAGTTAATTGTGTCATGCTTATAAAAATGTTATCAGATTGAACTGAAGTACTGAGTGCCAAGCACTGCACTGTGTAATGATCACATACTCTTTTTGTAAAACTCTCCCAGCAGTCCTGAGAATGACTTCCCATGTACTGAATGAGCTAATCCTTATGACTTGCATTAATAAGGTTGTTACATGTCAGCACACTTTTGATGGAGGAGAGCCTAACCAGGATCAATATTTGATGATAGTTGTCCAAAGCAGGGCAAAGTTGAATTCTTTCAGTGTAGAAGTTTAAGAGTTTTCTTTCCATGTCTTCTTAAAGAGTTATAGACTAAGCCAGTGCCTTATTATAAATTAGAATACAGATAGGAAATTTCCTTAGGAAATTTTACATCCCTTTAATGTGAAACCACCAAAAGTGCTTAAGGTTTTTTTAAGTGGTTTGTAGCTAGCTAGCTATAATGTTATATAAAATAATATATACTATCTATCTATCATTTATCATCTGAATAAGAATTCTTAAGTAAGTTCATACCCTTTGATTCAACATTTCCACTTACTTCTAAAAATCTATTCCAAGGAAATAAAGGTTCTTACAAAGACATCTGCACAAAGGTATTCAGTACTTCAGAGGTTACATTTTTTGCCAGTGTGGCAGGTTGGACACTGAAGATAGAAATTCAATTTAATTATAAAAAAAACAAATTATTGGGGCACCTGGTTGGCTCAGTGGGTTAAGCCACTGCCTTCTGCTCAGGCCATGATCTCAGGGTCCTGGGATCGAGTCCCGCATTGGGCTCTCTGCTCAGCGGGGAGCCTGCTTCCCTCTCTCTCTCTGCCTGCCTCTTCATCTACTTGTGATTTCTCTCTGTCAAATAAATACATTAAATCTTTAAAAATATATATTTTTCCTATACATGCATGCTTATAGATTTACTGAGATTCATACTTGATATAGATATATATGCATATACATATACATATACATATACATATACATATAGATTTATGGTAGGCCACATTAAATGTTCCAGGGAATGGCTAAATAAATGTGGTAAGAGATAATATAGAACCATTTCAAAGAATATTTATCAACAGGGAAATGTCAATTTTATGACATTCAGGTAAAGGAGGAGGACACAACAGAGTGTAAAGAGTATAATTTATTTTTTAATTTATTTGCAGCATAACAGTATTCATTATTTTTGCAGTGCTCCATGCATTCCGTGCCCTCTATAACACCCACCACCTGGTACCCCAATCTCCCACCCCCCCACCACTTCAAACCCCTCAGATTGTTTTTCAGAGCCCATAGTATAATTTCAATTAAGAAAAACAAGTAATACAAACACACATATACACATTCAGAAAAGAGGACTGGAATGAAATGAACCAACAAAGTTAACCATGGTTGTAGGTTGTACGACTCTTGGTTGTAGGATTATGGGATTTTTTTTTCCTATTACATATATTTTGTTTTCTGTATTTTGGGGTGATTTCCCCCATTGATCATTATTTTTTATTAATTTATTTCATCTGAGTATAGTTGACACACATGTTTCATTAGTTTCAGGTATATAATATAGTGCTTCAACAAGTTTACAAATTATGCTATACTCACCATGAGTATAGCTATATGTCACTATACAATACTATTAGAATATCATTGACTACATTCCTTATTTGTAAAGAAGTTAAAGTGTCATCATTTGCAGATGATACAATACTATACATAGAAGGCCCCAAAGACTGTGCCAAAAATCAACAAGAAGGAACAAATGAGGAGGAGGGGGAAAATGGTGGAGGAGTAGGGGACCCTGTTTCAACCAGTCCCCTGAATTTAGCTGGGTATCTACCAAACCATTCTGGACACCCACAAAATTATCCTTAGATATAAGAATATATTTCTGGATCTCTACAAGCAGAAAAACACCACCTGTCACAAGGTAGGAAGGGCTGAGTCATGAATCTGTGGGCAGAAGATAAGCAGAAGGGCGAGGAAGCTGCCATAAGCTGGCTACTGGAAAGTGAGGTAACACTGAACTGCAAAAGCATCCTGCACCAGGGACCAGGCAAAACTCAGAGCAGTAGTGGTTGAGAAAGGGCTTTAGACAGCTCTCAACAGGATCCAGGAGCTATGGGGGCACACATATGAACCTGGTTTTAGAAGCACAAAGGGCAGAAACAAGCCCTGGCACCTGGGTGGACAACAGAGAAAGTGGCTGTGGGTGTGTACCACTCATGGGAGGCTGTGGTTTTCAGTGACACCTACAGAAATGGAGGCTGTGTGCTCTGGTGGGTTCATAAAAGAACACACTGGGATTTCTCAGCTCCTGGACAGAGGTCTTGGTGTGGGCATTTTTGCTCTGACCCTCAGTAGAAGCATGGAAAGTTGCCAGAAAACAAAAGTTCAAAAATCCAGTTTCCACTGAACCCAGCCCCCCGACAGGGGGCAGGGCAACTCTGCCCAAGAAGGGGACACAGCACTACAGGCCCCCCCTCCCAGAAAATAGGCTGGAAGAATAAGAGGACACAACCCTAGAGTCCCCATAAAACTATAAATACCCAATACCAGGGGAAAATAGTATACTGAGCTCCAGGCATTGTATCATGACTTGAGTATTTTTCAGATATAACTCTTTTTCTTTTTATTCTTTCTCTTATGCTTCTTCTCTGTTTTATTCTTTTTACTTTTTTCTCATTTCAACTAGATGTTTAATATATCATATTTCATAGTAGATTTTAACTCATACTTTTTCAAGCCTATACTTTTATAGATATATGCTTCAATGTAGTTCTCTCTCTATATATATCAATCTATCTATATCTATCTATCTATCTATCTATCTATCTATATATATAAAATCAGGAAAAAAGGACACAACTGGGAAGTAGTGTCCTCTAACAAACAGAAAAAATATACCCGGGAAAAATTGAAACACCCTCCTTTGCCCACACTGAGAGATTATAGCTCCTCCTAACATCACTACCCCTCTTTTTTAATTTCTAATTTTTTAAATTAAATTTTATGAATTTTATTCTTGGGTTTCCTTTTTTTTAAGTGGTGGCTTCCAATCACTCCTAGATTTTCTGAGGGCTCATCTTGTTTAAGTCATGATTGATATTTTTTGACTCTGTATGTTCCTTCAGCCACCCATCAACAAAATGACTAGGAGGAGGAACTCCCAACAAAAAAAGAACCAGAGACAGTGGCCTCTGCCACAGATCTGATGGATACGGATATAAGCAAGATGTCAGAGATAGACTTCAGGGTAGCAAGCATGATGTCAAAGGCTAGGCTTGAGAAAAGCATAAGTGAGAATATAGAATCTCTAAGGCCAGAAATGAAAAACAACTAGGATAAATTTAAGAATGCTATGAATGAGATGCAGTCTAAACTGGATACTCTAAGAGGTAGGGTAAATGAGGCAGAAGAATGAATTAATGATCTAGAAGATAAGCTGATAGTAAGAAGAAAGTCAAGAAGGCTAGGGATAAACAAGTAGAAGCCCATGAGATCAGAATCAGAGAGATAAATGAAATCATAAAACTTTCCAATGTCCAAATTACTGGGATCCCTTAGGGGGTTGGGGGGGGGGGCTAGAAGATGTATTTCAACAAATCATAACTGAGAACTTTCTTAATATGGGGAAGGAAACAAGCATTCATGTCCAGCAGGCCAAGAGGACCCCACCCAAAGTCAATAAAAACAGATAAACACCTTGCCATATAACAGTAAAACTTGCTAATCTTAGAACAAAGGAACCTATCCTGAGAGCAGCTAAGGAGAAAATATTTCTTATGCATGGAGGGTTCTTCATCAGAATAATATCAGACTTGCCCACAGAGACCTGGAAAGCCAGATATATTCAGGGTACTAAAGGAGAATAACATGTAGCCAAAAATACTTTATCCAACAAGATTGTTGTTCAAAATGTACAGAGATATAAAGACTTTCCAGGAACAAAAGAAACTGAAATAATATGTGTCCAGCAAGGCAGTCCTGCAAGAAATATTAAGGGGAGGATTTTATAAAAGACACGAAGAATAATATATACCCCAAATTACCAGAGACAATCTACAGAAACAGGGACTTTAGAGGCAATATGATGGCACTAAATTCATATCTTTCAATATGTATTACCAATGTGAACGGGCTGAATGCTCCCATCAAAAGGCACACGGTTTCAGATTGCATAAAAAAGAAGGACTAGCCATATGCTGTCTATAAGAGAGTCATTTTGAACTTTCAGATTGAAAGTGAGGGGATGGAGAAACATTTATCATGCCAATGGGCCTCAAAAGAAAGCTGGGATAGCAATCCTCATATCAGACAAATTAGATTATAAAAAGGACTGTAGTAAGAGACATAGAAGAACACTATATCATACTTAGATTCTATCCAATAAGAAAATCTAACAGTTATAAATATCTATGCCCCAACTACGTAAGTGAACTATTAACAACAATAACAAAATGTTATTTGATAATTATTTGATAATAATACGTTAATAATAAGAGACCTCAACATTCAACTCAAAGCCTCACAGCAATGGACAGATCATCTAAGCAGACACTCAACAAAGAAATAAGAACTTTGAAGAAAATAAATAAATAAATAAATAAACAAACAAGAACTTTGAATGACACGTTAGACCAGACAGACTTCACAGATATGTAAAGGACATTCCACCCTAAAACAACAGAATACTCATTCTTCTTGAATGCACATGGAATTTTCTCCAGATTAGACCACATACTGGATCACAAATCAACAAATCAGGTCTCAACGGACACCAAAAGACTGAGATTATTCCTTGCATATCTTTAGACCACAATGTCTTGAAATTGGAACTAAATCATACACACACACACACACTCACACACACACAAACACACACACATTTGGAAGGAATTCAAACACTTGGAAGTTAAAGAGCATCTTGCTAAATAATGATTGGGTCAACCAGGAAATGGAAGAATATTTAAACAATTCGTGGACTAATGAGAATGAAAATACACCATTCCAAAACCTATGGGATATTGCAAAAGTTGTCCTAAGAGGGAAATACAACAAAATACAAGCCTCTCTCATAAACTCAGAAAAAATCCCCAATTCACAAGCTAACCTTACACCTAAATGAGCTAGAAAAACAACAGCAAATAAAATCTAAACCAAGAAGAGAAATAATAAAGATTAGAAAAAAGAGCTATGAAATAGAAACCAGAAATACAGTAGAATAGAACAACAAAACCAGAAGCTGGTTCTTTAAAAGAATTAATAAGATAGATAAACTTTTGGTTAGACTTATCCAAAATAAAAGAGAAAGGACCCAAATTAATAAAATCATGAATGAAAGGGGGGATTAAGTCCAAGGAAATAGAAACAATTACTAAAATTATTACCAGCAACTATATGCCAGCAAATTAAGCAACCTGGAAGAAATGGATACTTTCCGGGAAATTTATAAACTACAATGAAACAGGAAGAAATAAACAATTCTAATAGATCAATGGCCCGTAACAAAATTGAAGCAGTGATCAAAAACCTTCCAAAAAACAAGAGTCCAGGGTCAGATGGATTCCCAGGTGTAACCACCCCTCAGAAAAACATACTGCTTAAAATATAACCTATAAGAAATTATACTAGTTATCAAGCATGCTTAGATATAGACTTGAGAAGAACAGGTACTGGCAATAGGCCTCTGGGGGAGAGGACGATAGACATCCTTGAAGCGGAACAGCTGGGAATGCCCTGCCCAGTCAGGGTGGAATGCCACCTGCTTCATTTTTCAATTCTCTCCCCTTCCCCAGAAAGCACCTGTACTTAGTTAGACAGTTTTTTTATTTGGGCTTGCTCACTATAGGTCATGTACTAGGTGACCAGACATATTTTGCCTTTCTTCTTACTTATCTACAAGACTCATGGTCAATGTGTAATCTACTCCAGCTTCTTTGTTGATTGTTACCCACTTTCTAATAAATAGGAGACTGAGGAGTTGTTTGTGATGATGGCCTTTTCTACTGTCATCCCCTGCTCACATTCTCTTGCAGCTGACTTGTTTATGCCTCCTTCTTTTCCTATGTGCTGTCAGGAGGCGACACCGAGTGGGAATCTGCAAAACATTTAAAGTAGAAATAATACCTCTTCTCCTGAATCAGTTTCAAAAATAAAAACAGAAGGAACACTTCCAAACTCATTCTATGAGACCAGCATTACTTTGAACCCCAAACTAGGCAGAGACCCCATCAGAAAAGATAATTACAGACCAATATCTCTGATACACATGGATGCCAGAATTCTCAACAAGATCCTAGTCCTTAAGACCCAACAATACATTGAAAAGATTATTCACACAACCAAATGAGATTTTATTTCTGGGATGCAAGGGTGGTTCAACACCTGCAAATCACTCAACATTGTAAAGCACATTAATAAAAGAGAAGATGAGGACCATAATCCTCTCAACTGATGCAGAAAAAGCATTTGAGAAAATGAAAAATACTTTCCTGATTAAAAGTCTTCAGAGTATAGGGATAGAGGGAACATTCCAAAATATCAGACCATTTATGAAAAACGCACAGTGAATATCATACTCTTTTAAGATCAGGAACAAGACAGGAATGCCCACTCTCATGAATATTATTCAACATAGTGCTAGAAGTCCTAGCATCAGCAATCATACAATGACAAGAAATAAAAGGCATCCAAACTGGCAAAGAAGAAGTCAGACTCTATCTTTGTAGATGTCATGATACTTTGTCATCTATCAAAGGACCCAAAGGACCACCCTAAAATTACTAGAAATTGTAGCATTTCACCAAGGTGGCAAGATACAAAATCAATGTACAAAAATCAGTTATTTTTCTATACACTAACAACATAAATGTAGAAAGAGAAATTAAGGAATAGATTTCATTTATAATAACAATAAAATGATAAGCTACCTTGGAATAAAACTAACCAAATAGGTAAAAGATCTATACCCTAAAAAATACAGAACATTTATGAAAGAAAAGGAGGAAGACACAAAAAGATGGAAAAACATTCCATGCTTATGGATTAGAAGGCATGGCTCAGTTGGTTGGATGTCTGCCTTCAGCTCGGGTCTTGATCCCAGAATCCTGGGATCAGGTCTCATGTCTGGATCCCTGCTCCTCAGGGAGCCTGCTTCTCCCTCTGCCTGCTGAACCCCTGCTTGTGCTCTCTTTCCTTCTGTCAAGTAAACAAATGAAATCTTTTTTTAATGTCTATGCTGCCAAGATCAATCTACACTTTCAGTGCCCTCCTTATTAAAATACCATTGGCATTTTTCAAGGAGGTGGAACAAAGAATCCTAAAATTTGTATGGAACCAGAAAAGACTGTGAATCTCCTGGGCAATGTTGAAAAATATAAAACTAGGCTGGGGGCACCCATTGTCTGACCTCAAGCTATATTACAAAGATGTGATCATCAAGGCAGGATAATGTTGGCACAAAAATAGACACATAGAACAATGGAACAGATAGACACTCCAGAAATGGACCCTCAGCCATATCATCAACAAATCTTTGACAAATCAGGGGAAAATATCCAATGGAAAACAGTCTCTTCTATAAATTGTGTTGGGAAAATTGGACAGCTATATACAGAATATTGAAACTGGACCATTCTCATACACCATAAACAAATATAAACTCAAAATGGATCAAAAAGGCAAGATGGCAGAGAGATAGGAGACCCTGTTTCAACCTAAAGTGAGCTAAATATCTACCAAGACACTCTGAACACTTATGGAATCAGTCTGAGATTTAAGAATATATATTTCTGGATCTCTACGAAGGGAGAAGACATCAGTGGAGAGGTAAAGTGGAGTGGGGATGCTAGGACTGATATCAGGATAAACAGAAGGGGGGGGAACCACCATTGTTACTTTACCCATTGGAAAGTAATACCCCAATATGAAAGTTCCCTGTAGTTGGAGACCAGCATTAACTTGGAGTCTAGTTAAAAGCACCCAGAAAAGAGGAAAAAAATTTTAAGGGGCAACTGGTAGAATTGGGTGGTCAGAAGCGGGGCCTAAGTCCATGTTCCCAGGATGGCTACCACCTGTGATCACCCATGCCAGAAAGTGCAGCGGAGCCTCCAGTCTATGGTTCCTGAGCTTTTGGCTTTCTGCTGTTTGCACCACTGCTAGGCTGGGCGGACTTCCACGCATGCCTGAGAGAGCCTGGTGTGGATGCCAACTGGTGGTCTCTAGGACCATAGTCTTCCACAGCCTGCCAAGCGTCTGAGCACTCCCAGCCCACAGCTGAGAGAACCTGGCACATTTTCCAGTCAGGATCCCTCGCAGACAGCCTTCGGAAAACTGCGTAACCTTGGGGTCTGGGTGCACCCGGAGTGGGCCAGACTGCAGTCCTGGAAAAGGCAGCCACCAGAAGTGGGCTCCCCAGACAAATTTCACTCACAGGGATAGTGGAATGGGGGTACAGAGACAAGTGGGGGCCTCGGGTGACCACCGAGGCAGTGTTTAGGGGGCACACCACCTATAAGAGGTTGCACTGATCAGCGGAGTTCACAGAGGGAAGTCTGTGTGCTCTGGACCACCCAAAGGGGAGCAGAGTGAGGCTTCTAACTGAGGTGAAGCTCTGGGTACAGACATTTGCTTTCCACTAAGCCTCCCCCAAACTGCAAAAAGCCGCCAAAGAACAAAAACTTCCAGAGAACAAAAGCCTGAAAAAACGGTTTCCACACAGTCTGCAGGGCCACTCAACCCAAGCAAGACTGATGGGAGAACAATGCAGCAGGCCCTTCCCGCAGAAGGCAAGCCAAAAGAATGAGAGGAAAACCACCACAGGGTCCTCATAAAACTGTAAAACCCAAACATCAGGGGAAAACAATATACTTAGCTCACAATATTGACCTAAAACCTGTTTATTTCATAGATACAATGTTTTTTAAAAATTCGTTCTCACCATTGTTGTTCTTTTAATTTTTTTAAAATTACCTACCTTTACAACTAGAGGTTTAATATAACATATTCCATAATAACTTTTTAAAGTTTTTTTAATAACATATAATGTATTACTAGCCCTAGGGGTATAGGTCTGTGAATCGCAGGTTCACAGTACTCACCATACCACATACACTCTCTAATATCCATAATCCAACCACCCTCTCCCGCCCCCCGTCCTCCTGGCAACTCTCAGTTTGTTTTCTTCCCTACTCCCCAAACCCCCCACATTACCTCTCAAATTCCTCATATCAGGGAGATCATATTATGATTGTCGTACTTTCTTATTTTGCTCAGCATAATACCCTCTAGTTCCATCCACATCATTGCAAATGGCAAGATTTCATTTCTTTTGATGGCTGCCTAGTACTCCATTGTGTGTGTATGTGTATATACATATATATACATATACATATGTGTGTATGTATGTATATATA
>NC_081575.1:73267899-73275097 GCF_022355385.1 Mustela nigripes | reverse complement strand
ATTCATCTGCTGATGGACATTTAGGTTCTTTCCATAGTTTGGCTATTGTGGACATTGCTGCTATCAACATTTGGGTGCATGCGCCTGTTTGGGTCACTACATTTGTATCTTTAGGGTAAATACCCAGTAGTGCGATTGCTGGGTCATATAGGGTAGCTCTATTTTCAACTTTTTGAGGAAACTGCATGCTGTTTTCCAGAGTGGTTGCACCAACTTGCATTCCCACCAACCGTGTAGGAGGGTTCCCCTTTCTCCACATCTTCGCCAGCATCTGTCATTTCCTGACTTGTTAATTTTACCCATTCTGAGTGGCATTAGGTGGTATTGCATTGTGGTTTTGATTTGTATTTCCCTGATGCCGAATGAGGTGGAGCACTTTTTCATGTGTCTGTTGGCCATCTGGATGTCTTCTTTGCAGAAATGTCTGTTCATGTCCTCTGCCCATTTCTTGATTGGATTCTTGTTCTTTGGGTGTTGAGTTTGAAAAGTTCTTTAAAGATTTTGGATATTAGCCCTTTATCTGATATGTCATTTGCAAATATCTTCTCCCATTCTGTCAGTTGTCTTTTGGTTTTATTGGCTGTTCCTTTGCTGTGCAAAAGCTTTTGAACTTGATGAAGTCCAGATAGTTCATTTTTGCCCTTGCTTCTCTTGCATTTGGTGATGTTTCTAGGAACAAGTAGCTGTGGCTGAGGTCAAAGAGGTTGCTGCCTGTGTTCTCCTCAAGGATTTTGATGGATTCCTTTATCACATTGAGGTCTTTCATCCATTTGGAGTCTATTTTTGAGAGTGATGTAAGGAAATGGTCCAGTTTCATTTTTCTGCATGTGGCTGTCCAATTTACCCAACACCATTTGTTGAAGAGACTTTGTTTGTTTGTTTTTTTTCCCATTGGACATTCTCTCCTGCTTTGTCAAAGATTATTTTACTGTAGAGTTGAGGGTCTCTTTCTGGGCTCTCTATTATGTTCTATTGATCTATGTGTCCATTTTTGTGCCAGTACCATATTGTCTTGATGATGATAGATTTGTAATAGAGCCTGACATCTGGAATTGTGATGCCACCAACTTTGGCTTCTTTTTTTAACATTCCTGACTATTTGAGGTCTTTTGTGGTTCCATATAAATTTTAGGATTATTTCTTCCATCTCTTTTTAAAAAATCGATGGTATTTTGATAGGGATTGCAATAAATGTGTAGATTGCTTTGGGTAGCATAGACAATTTCACAATATTTGTTCTTCCAATTCATGAACATGGAACATTTTCCCATTTCTTTGTGTTTTACTCAATTTCTTTCATGAGTATATTATAGTTATCTGAGTACAGATTGATTGCTTCTTTAATTAGGGTTACTCTTAGGTATCATAAGGTTTTGGGTGCAGTTGAAAATGGGATTGACTCCTTAATTTCTCTTCTTTTAAATTTTTAAAAAATTCTTAAAATTTATTTTTAAATATTTTATTTATTTATTTGACAGAGATTACATGTAGGCAGAGAGACAGGCAGAGAGATAGGAGGAAGCAGTCTCCCTGTTGAGCAGAGGGCCTGATGCAGGACTTGATCCCAGGACCCTGGGATCATGACCTGAGCCAAAGGCAGAGGCTTTAACCCACTGAGCCACCCAGGCACTCTAGCACATGTTTGTTTTAAATCAACTGGTGTTTTCAGCAACTGTAGTGGTAATAAAATCTGGAAATTTACCACCCTCAAATTAAAGCAGTAATTTATAATTGAATTGAAAGTTTTATTTGATTGGATTGTCTAAGAAATTCAGTCTAAATCTAACCTGATTACAGAGCTTGTGGGTGGGAAGTACAAGAGAACCCATCCAGGTGATTGTGACTCCTGGGGAGAAATTTACTGATGTATCTACTGTGTTTGTAATTGTGCCTACCACCAGTGAGTTTTTATGTGGTAGTTATAATTAGGGACATAGATGGCCTCCTTAGGTTGCTTTGTCATGGATACTTTAGATAAACATAACAAGAATAGTATCAGATATCTATTCAGTCTAATGTTCTTCCCATGGCCACACATTCTAAGACTCTAGTATTAGCACAGCTATAGAAAGATATAGTTATCAAATTATGTCTTTAAGTGACTCATTCTATTATCTCACCTTTGAGAATAAACGTTCAAAGGACTTACATGTAGAGGAAATTTGTTGATTGTAAAATGATGATTGGCTTCCATTGTATTGGAAGCCTCAAATCTTGCTTCTCAAATACTTTTGTAGGCTGTATTGCATATAGTATCAATTCAGTCTAGTTTTACACAAATTGCCAGGAAATATTTGCTGTGGGTCATTCCTGGTAACAGTAATGGTACAGATGTTATCTTCAATATGAAGAAGTTGGTGATGGGAGGTTGAGTTTGTCCTGTGTTACCCATACTCCAATGCACAGTGCAGAGGTTCCAAAATTGACGTGATTATAAAGATCAAGGCCTCTCCCAGAAGACTTGAATGAGAATTCCAAATGGTGGGATCTAGGAATATGTATTTTTCACAAAAATTTAGATTTTTTTTAAAATTTATTTTCAGCATAACAGTATTCATTATTTTTTCACCACACCCAGTGCTCCATGCAATCCGTGCCCTCTATAATACCCACCACCTGGTACCCCAACTTCCCACCCCCTGCTGCTTCAAACCCCTCAGATTTTTTTTCAGAGTCCATAGTCTCTGATGGTTGACCTCCCCTTCCAATTTACCCCAACTCCCTTCTCCTCTTTAACACCCCTTGCCCTCCATGCTATTTGTTATGCTCCATAAATAAGTGAAACCTTATGATAATCGACTCTACCTGCTTGACTTATTTCACTCAGCATAATCTCTTCCAGTCCCATCCATGTTGATACAAAAGATGGGTATTTATCCTTTCTGATGGAGTCATAATACTCCATAGTGTATATGGACCTCATCTGCCCTATCCATTCGTCTGTTGAAGGGCATCTTGGTTCGTTCCACAGTTTGGTGACCAAGGCCATTGCTGCTATAAACATTGGGGTACAGATTGCCCTTCTTTTCACTACATCTGTATCTTTGGGGTAAATACCCAGGCGTGCAATGGCAGGGTAATAGGGAAGTTCTATTTTTAATTTTGTGAGGAATCTCCACACTTTTCTCCAAAGTGGCTGCACCAACTTTCATTCCCACCAACAGTGTAAGAGGGTTCTCCTTTCTCCACATCCTTCCAACACATGTTGTTTCCTGTCTTGCTAATTTTGGTGATTATAACTGGTGTAAGGTGATATCTCAATGTGGTTTTCATTTGAATCTCCCTGATGGCTAGTGATGATGAATATTTTTTCATGTGTCTGATAGCCATTTGTATGTCTTCATTGGGGAAGTGTCTGTTCATATCTTCTGCCCATTTTTTTATATGATTGCCTGTTTTGTGTGTGTTGAGTTTGAGGAGTTCATTATAGATCCTGGATATCAACCTTTTGTCTGTACTGTCATTTGCAAATATCTTCTCCCATTCCGTGGGTTGCCTCTTTGTTTTCTTCACTTTCCTTTGCTGTGCAGAAACTTTTGATTTTGATGAAGTCTCGAAAGTTTATTTTCACTTTTGTTTCCTTTGCCTTTGGAGACATATCTTGAAAGAGGTTGCTGTGGCTGATATAGAAGAGATTACTGCCTATGTTTTCCTCTAGGATTCTAATGGATTCCTGTCCCACGTTGTGGTCTTTTAACCATTTTGAGTTTATCTTTGTGTACCGTGTAAGAGAACGGTCGAGTTTCATTCTTAATTTCTCTTTCTTTTGTCTTGGTGTTGGTGTATAGAAATGCAACTGATTTTCGTGCATTGATTTTATATCCTGACACTTTACTGAATTCCTGTACAAGTTTTAGCAGATTTGGAGTGGAGTCTTTGGGGTTTTCTACATACAGTATCCTATGATCTGCAAAGAGTGGTAGTTTAACTTCTTCTTTGCCAATTTGGATGCCTTTAATTTCTTTTTCTTGTCTGATTGCTGAGGCTAGGACTTCTAATACTATGCTGAATAGCAGTGGTGATAATGGACATCTTGCCATGTTCCTGACCTTAGTGGAAAAGTTCTCAGTTTTCTCCATTGAGAATGATATTCACGGTGGCTTTTTCATGGTTTTGATGATATTGAGGTATATACCCTCTATCCCTACACTTTGAAGAGTTTTGACCAAGAAAGGATTCTGTACTTTGTCAAATGCTTTTTTAGCATCTATTGAGAGTATCGTGTGGTTCTTATTCTTTCTTTTATTAATGTATTGCATCACATTGATTTATTTGCGGATGGTGAACCAACCTTACAGCCCTGGAACAAATCCCACTTGGTCGTGGTGAATAATCCTTTGAATGTACTGTTAGGTCCTATTGACTAGTATTTTGGTGAGAATTTTATTTTCTGTGTTCATCAAGGATATTGGTCTTTAATTCTCAGATTTGATGGGGTCTTTGTCTGGTTTTGGGATCAAGGTAATGCTGGCCTCATAAATGAGTTTGGAAGTTTTCCTTCCATTTCTAATTTTTGGAACAATTTCAGGAAAATAGGAATTCATCCTACTTTAAATGCTTGGTAGAAGTCCCCTGGGAAGCCATCTAGCCCTGGGCTCTTTTTTATTGGTAGATTTGTGATAACTGCTTCAATCTCCTTACAGGTTATGGGTCTGTTCATGTTTTCTATTTTTTCCTGTCTCAGTTTAGTAGTTTATATGTCTATAGGAATGCATCCATTTCTTCCAGATTGTCAACTTGCTGGCATATAGTTGCTCATAATGTTCTTGTAATTGTTTATATTTCTTTGGTGTCAATTGTGATCTCTCCTTTTTCATTCATGATTTTATTTATTTGGAGCCTTTCACTTTTCTTTTTGATAAGTCTGGCTAGGGGTTTATCAATCTTATTAATTCTTTCAAAGAAACAGCTCCTAGTTTCCTTGATTTGTTCCAATTTTTTTGCTGTTGTTGTTTGTTTCTATTTCATTGATTTCTCCTCTAGTCTTTATTATTTCTCTTCTCCTACTGGGCTTAGGTTTCTTTGTTGTTCTTTCTCCAGTTCCTTTAACTGTAGGGTTAGGTTGTGCATTTGAGACCTTTCCTGTTTCTTGAGAAAGGCTTGTATCGCTATATATTTTCCTCCCAGGATTGCGTTTGCTGTGTCCCACAGATTTTGAACCTTTTTGTTTCCATTATCATTGGTTTCCATGAAGTTTTTTCAATTTTTCTTTTATTTCCTGGTTGACCCATTTTCTTTAGTAGGATGCTCTTTAGATTCCATGTATTTGGGTTCTTTCCGAATTTCCTCTTGTGATTGAGTTCTAGCTTCAGAGCATTGTGGTCTGAAAATATGCAGGGAATGGTCCTAAACTTTTGGTAATGGCTGAGACCTGATTTGTGACCCAGGATGTGATCTATTCTGGAGAATGTTCCATGTGCACTAGAGAAGAATGTGTATTCTGTTGCTTTGGGATGGAATGTTCTGAATATATCTGTGATGTCCTTCTGGTCCAGTGTGTCATTTGAGGCCTTTATTTCTTTGCCGATCCTTTGCTTGGGTTATCTGTCCATTTCAGTGAGGGGGGTGTTAAAGTTCCCTACTATTATTGTATTATTGTTGATTTGTTTCTTTGATTTTGTTATTAATTGGTTTATGTAATTGGCTGCTCCCATGTTAGGGCCATGGATATTTAAAATTGTTAGATCTTATTCTTAAACAGACATTTTGATTATGATATGGTTTCCTACCTCATGTGTTATTATGGTCTTTGGCTAAAAATCTAATTTATTTGGTGTAAGGATTGCCACCATAGCTTTTTTTTGTTTTTGTTGTCCATTAGCATGGTAAATTGTTTTCCACTCCCTCACTTTAAATCTGGAGGTGTCTTTGGTTTAAAATGAGTTTCTTGTAAACACCATATTGATGGGTGTTGTGTTTTTATCCATTCTGATATCTGATATCCTGTGTCTTTTGATTGGGGCATTTACCCATTTAAATTCAGGGTAACTATTGAGAGATAGGAATTTAGTGCCATTATCCTGTCTGTAAGGTGACTGTTATTGTATATTGTCTCTGTTCCTTTCCAGTCTACTACTTTTAGCATCTCTCTTTGCTTAGAGGACCCTTTTCAAAGTTTCCTGTAAAGCTGGTTTGGTGTTTACAAATTCTTTTAGTTTTTGTTTGTCTTGAAAGCTTTTTATCTCTCTTTCTATTTTAAATGATAGCCTAGCTGGATAAAGTATTCTTGGCTGCATGTTTTTCCTCATTTAGTGATCTGAATATATCATGCCAGTTCTTTCTGGCCTGCCAGGTCTCTGTGGATAAGTCCCATGCCAGTCTAATATTTTTACCATTGTATGTTATAGACTTCTTGTCCTGGGTTGCTTTCAGGATTTTCTCTTTGTCACTAAGAATTGTAAATTCTACTGTTAGATGACGGGGTATCAACTTATTCTTATTGATTTTGAGGAGGTTTCTCTGTACCTCCTGGGTTTCGATGCTTGTTCCCTTTGCCATATTAGTGAAATTCTCTACAATAATTCACTCCTATATACCTTCAGCCTCCTTCTGTCTTTCTTCTTCTTCTGGAATCCCAATTATTCTAATATTGTTTTGTTTAATGGTATCACTTATCTCTGGTATTCTCTCTTGGGGTCCAGTAGTTGTTTGTCTCTCTTTTGCTTGACTTCTTTATTCCTGATCATTTGGTCTTCCATATCACTAATTCTCTCTTCTGCCTCATTTATCCTAGCAGTTAAGAGCCTCCATTTTTTATTGCACCTCATTAATAGCTTTTTAAATTTCAGCTTGCTTAGATTTTAGTTCTTTTATTTCTCCAGAATAAAAGAAAGGGCTTCTCTTTCCCAGACAGGGTTTCTCTAACATCTTCCATGCCTTTTTCAAACCCAGCTAGCACCTTGAGGATCGTCATTCTGAACTCTAGATCTGACATATTACCAATGTCCGTATTAATTTGGTCCCTAGCCTTTGATACTGCCTCTTGTTCTTTTTTTTTTTTGAGGAGAGATTTTTCGCTTTGTCATTTTATCCAGATAAGAATATATGAGGGAGAGAATAAAATACTAAAAGGATGGCAAAGAGTACTGAAAATTGTTTGTTAAAGAAATCAGAAGTGACCCCAAATCTTGGGGAGAAGAAACCGGGTATAAACAAGTTAAAATAAAAAGGGAAAAAAAAAATATATATATAAATAAAT
>NC_081575.1:73256791-73264899 GCF_022355385.1 Mustela nigripes | reverse complement strand
ATATGGTTTCACTTATTTGTGGAGCATAACAAAAAGCTTGGAGGACATGGGGAGTTAGAGAGAAGGGTTTGGGGTAAATTGGAAGGGGAGGTGCATCATGAGAGACTATGGACTCTGAGAGGGTTTGAAGTGGTGGGGGGAGGGTGGGAGGTCGGGGTACCAGGTGGTGGGTATTATAGAGGGCACGGATTGCATGGAGCACTGGGTGTGGTGCAAAAATAATGATACTATTGTGCTGAAAATAAACAAATGGAAAAAAAAATAAAAACTTCTGCTCAGCAATGGAAACAGTCAAGAAACCTAAGAGGCAACCCACTGAATAGGAAAATATATTTGCAAGTGACCTATTTGATAATGGGCTGGTATCTAAGATATATAAAGAAACTCAACACTCCCCCCCCAAAAAAAAACAAATCCAGTCAAGAAATGGGCAGAAGACATGAACAGCCACTTCTTCAGAGAAGACATACCAGTTGGTTGAGACACATGAAAAAATGTTCTGCATCACTAGCCATCAGGGAAATACAAATCAAAACCACATTGAGATGCCATCTTATGCCAGTGAGAATGGTTAAATGAATAAGACAGAGAACAACAAATATTGGTGAGGAACCCTCTTGCACAGTTTCTCGGAATGCGAGCTGGTATAGCCACTTTGGAAAACAGTGTAGAGTTTCCTCAGAAAGTTAAAAATAGAGCTCCCCTACAACCCAGCAACTGCACTACTATGTATTCACCCCCAAAGATATAGATGTAGTGAAAGAAGGTGCACCTTTACCCCAATGTTTATGACAGCATTGTCCATAATAGCCAAACTGTGGAAGGAGCCAAAATGTCCTTCAACAAATGATTACATAAAGACTATGTGTTTCATATATACAAAGGAATGTTACTCAGCTACTAGAAAGGATGAATTCCCATCATTTTAATCAACATGGATGGAACTGGAGGGGATTATGCTAATAAGGCAAGCAGAGAAAGACAATTATCATATAGTTTTACTCATATGTGGAACATAAGGAATAATGTGGAGGACCATAGGAGAAATGAGAGAAAACTGGAGGGGGATATCAGAGAAGGAGTTGAGCCACAGACCCTGGGAAACAAACTGAGGGTTTCTGAGGGGAGGGGCATGAATTGATGGGGTAGCCACATGATGGATAGTGAGGACAGCATGTGTTGTACTGAGCACTTGGTATTATATGCAACTGATGAATCATTGAACACTGCATCAAAAACTAATGTTTTCTTATACAGTGGCTAACTGAACATAATAATAAAATAAACTGCAAATACCTTAAAAAAAGTAACAATGAAATTAATGAAGTTGTAGGATAAAAAATTAATACCCCAAAATCAGTGGCATTTCTGTACACTACTAACTAAGCAGGGGGAACATAAATTAAGAAAACAATTCCATATATAAGTGCATCAATAATAGTAAAATACCTAGGAATAAACCTAACCAAAGAGATGAAAGATCTGTACTCTGAAGACTACAAAACACTGATGAAAGAAATTTAAGATGACATAAAAAGTGGAATGATATTCCTTGCTCATGGATTGGAAGAATTAACAGTGTTGAAATGTCCACATTATCCAAAGCAATGAACAGAGTCAATGCAATCCCTATCGAAATACCAGCAGTATTTTTCACAAAACAAAACTACATAATAGCAAACTTTGTATTGAAATGCAAAAGACCTTGAATGGCCAAAACTATCTTGAGAAAACAAACAAAACAAAGCAAGGGGCATCACAATCTGAGATCTCAAGTTTAATACAAAGCTGTAGTACTCAGAACAGTATGGTACTGACATGAAAATAGACACATAAATTAATGAAACAATACGGAGTGCAGAAACAAAGCCATATTTATATGGTCAATTAATTTATGGAAAAGGAGACAAAAAATAAAGTAGGGAGAAGACTATCTTTTAAATAAATGGTGTTGGGAAAACTGGATTAACTACAATAAAATGAACCTGTATCACTTTCTAACACCATACTCAGAAACAAAATGTAAATTAAAAACCTAGGGGAACCTGTGTGGCTCCATTGGTCAGCTCAGGTCGTAGTCTCAGGGTCCTGGGGTTGAGCCCTGCATTGGGCTCTGTGCTCAGTGGAGAGCTTGCTTCCCCTCTCTTTGTCTGCCTCTCTGCCTCCTTGTGATCTCTCTCTCTTTGTTAAAAAAATAAAATCTTTAAATGAAAAACAAAACAAAACAAAACCCCTAAATGTGAGACCTGAAACCATTAAAATTCTAGATGAGAATGCAAGCAGTAATATATATGACATTGGTCCTAGCAACATTTTTTCTTGATTTGTCTCCTGGGACAGGGAAACAAAACCAAAAAATGAACTATTGGTACTAGATCAAAATAAAAGGCTTTTGTACAGTGAAGGAAGCCATCATCAAAATAGAAAGGCAACCTGTGAATGGGTGAAGAGATTTATAATGATTTATCCAATAAGGGTTTAATACTCAAAATATATGTAAAAACTCAACACAAAACAAACAAAAAAACCTGTGCTCTGTTCTCAGAGTTTTCTATATTCAGCATCTTTTACTTTTATAAGAGAAAGAAAAAAGAAAAAATGTTTTATAAAAAATAAGGACTGTGTGTGTGTATTTGGGAATAGGGGTGGAAGAACACTAATGAGATAAGGTTCTTGGCACTTGGGGACTGGAAGAGAAGTAATGCAACCAAGGTTAGAGTATTCCATGGAAAGCTGAAAGTAGCTATTTATGAGTTGGAACTCTTTTGTTACTTCTCAGAAGGAATTTAGAACCTGAAATGAGTATATGGAATGCAAAATGTTCATGTTTATATTCTCTGTAATGGTAAGTTTTGGAAAAGAGAGGGTGAGTACCTGGACAAAGTGGGAAATATAGTGACAGAGCCTCAAGCTCAAACTCAGCCATAGGACAGAAATTTGGTTTTCATCCTAACACTCTCTCCACCCCCCCCACCCATGCCACACTCTCCATACTCTAAAGAGGGCCTGAGAGAATAAACTGCTCAGTGTTTCAGTGTTTGTTGATGGGAACATTGAGTGGCAAAGAGATAGAGGACTTTCTATCTAGAAGTTCCTTTCTAAGCTTTTCCTCTGTTTCAGGTTTGTTTTTTTTAGTTTAGTTTTTTTTTTTTTTTTTTTAACGAAGGCTGTTTTCACATATAAGCAAACTCAATGACTACCATATTTTATTTTTAGCTTTTTTTTGTTTTTATACAAATATTAAATGTTTATTATTGTAAAATGTAAAAATGCAGGTTTGCAAATAAAACATAAATAAAGGTATGAATGAATGAGTGAATGAATGAATGAATGAATGAAACTACCTGAAATTCCACTACCACCTCCTAAAGATAAACCTATATACATTTTGCTACACATCCATTGAGACATTTTTCTGTGTATTTATTCTTGCAGTGTGATTATGTTGTTTTGTAAACTATCTTCTTCCACTTATCATACATATCTTTCCAGGGTTATTAAAAATTTTTATTTTGGGGGTGGGATAAGATGCCAGTTAAGTAGGAGGAGGTGCCATTTCAACCTGTCCCCTAAAGTGAGCTGATTACCTACCAAAGAACTCTGATCACTCATGAAATCAGCCTGAGATTAGAATTATACACTTCTGGATCTCTACGGGGGCAGAAGACACCAGTGGGCAGGTAAAGCGGAGTGGAAACATTGATTGGACTGATATCAGAAGATAAACAAAAGAGAGAGGGAGCCACCAGAAGTGACCCATTGAAAAATAATACCCTGATATGAGAGTGCACTGTGACTGGGGACCAGCATTAACTTGGAGTCTGGTTGAAAGCACTCAAAAAGAGCAATGGGCTGTAGGGGGAAATTAGGGACAGGGGCTTAAGCCCACTGTCCCAAGACAGTCACTTCTGGCGCTGAGCCAGAGAGAGTGAAGTGAAGAGGCCAGGTCTTGGTCTCTGAGTTGCCATTCTGCCTGACAGCATCTGGGTGGCTGCACCCGTGAGGGTGAGGGAGCCTCACTAGCCAGCAGAACCATAGGCTTTTGCACTCTGCACAAGCATGCACGCTGCATGACCTGAGTCTGAGTCTCGCCCTGCACCCTCCCGTGAGAGAGGTGGGTGCCGGCACCAGTCGGCCTGTGCTCTCTCCCACCCAGAGAGTCGGAGGACTCCCAACCTGGGCCAGCATGAAAATCTCTGCTTGGGACCTCTCTGGTGGTCTGGATCTGCTCAGATAGCCACAGCTAGTATTTCTCGTGGTTTTAGGTAAGCGGGAGTTCCTGGAATCCCAGAGACCATGACTGGGAATGTAATCTGCCAGCGGCAGAGAGGGAATTTATGTGCTCTGGAGCACCCAGAGGGGAAGAAGCGGAAGCTTCTCTCTGAGAGGGAGGTCTGGGTGCAGTTTGCTTTCCTCTAAACCTCCCAAAACTGCCAAAAGCCACCAAGGGGAGATAAAACAAATGAACAAACAAACAAACAAAACCTTCAGAGAACAAAAGCCTGAAAAACCGGTTTCCCCAGAGCCCAGTCCCTTGATGGGGACAGGAGGACTTAACTCAGGCAACAGGGCCTGAAAAACCACATGGCAGGCCCCTCCCCCCAGAAAGCCGGGTCAAAAAAAAAAAAAAAAAAGACAAGAGGAAAACCACCACTACTTCATAGATACAACTTTTATTTTTAATTCGCTCCCGCTATTCTGGTTCTTATCATTTTTTAAAAATATACAACTTTTGAACCTATTTACCATCACAATGAGATGTTCAGTATATCAAATTCCATAATAACCTTTTTACCTGAACTTTTTAAATACATATACTTATGTTTTTCTATTTTTTATTTTATTTTATTATTATTTTTTAATATTCAAATGGAGATAAGCTTCAGGGTAATCTCCTTTCCCCAATCAATGCTATCCTTAAAGGAAAACCAGTTTTAATCCCCCTTTATCCCAGGAAAGTTGAGTCCCTTAAGAAAGATATCAAGATACACCCAGGAAGAATCAAAATAAACTTCCTTGCCCACACTGAGAATTTATAACCACTCTCCCACCTTTTTCTTCTGTCAATGTTTCTGTGTATTTGTTTTTGTCCTGAGTATATAAATCTTATACCTGGGGTTCTTTTTGATGAAGTTCTTTTATTTATTTATTTATTTATTTATTTATTTTTCTCTTGTCATCTACTTTTGTCGGTCTTTTTGTTTGTCTGTTTTTGTTTGTCTACTTCATAAATCTTACCTTGGGACCCATTTGGGCTGGGCCTTCTCTTTTATCTTTCTTTTTTTTTTTTCCTGTCTCTCTCTCGCTCTTTTTTTTCTTTTTTCTTTCTTTTTGGTGGGAACACTTGATTGCTCAGAAGCATTCCAGGGTGCATGTTGCTTGCACGATGGCTGATACATTCAGCTACACATCCGTTCAGCCATCTCTCACCAAAATGATTAGGAGGAGCAATGCCCAACAGAGGAAAAATTTAGAGACTGGGCCCTCTCCATCAGAGCTATTGGACATGGACATAGACAGTATGTCAGGAAGGGAATTCAGGCTAATAATTTCCAGGCAATAGCTAGGTTGGAGAAAGCCTTTGATGACAAAATGGAATTGATTAGGGCAGAAGTGAAAGCCACCAGGGATGATGTTAACAATGTTCTCAATGAGTTCTCAATGAAGTTCTCAATGAGTTTCAATCTAATCTAAATTCTCCAAAAGCTAGGGTAACTGAAGCAGAAGATAGAATTAGTGATCTGGAGGACAGATAGAGAAAAAGGATCAGGAGGAAGCCTCGAACAAACAGCTCAGAAGACATGAAAACAGAATTAAGGAAATAAATGAAGCCATGGAAAGTTCCAACATCAGAATTATTGAAATCCCTGAGGGGCAGGAAAAAGAAAGATGACTAGAATATATAGTTGAATGATTCTCCATGAAAATTTTCCCAATCTAGTGAATAGAACCAGCATTCCTGTATTAGAGGCAGAAAGGGCTTCCCCCAAGATCATAGAATCTTGAAAGACCTCCAGACACTTGATTGTGAAAATGATGAGTCATAATTGTAGACAGGAGTTCTTGAAAGCAGCGAGGGCAAAGATATTCCTTACATACAGAGGAAAGCCCATCAGAATAATGTCAGACCTATCTAAAGAAACCTGGCAAGCCAGAAAAGTCTAGCAAGACATATTCAGGGCAATAAATGAGAAGGACATGCAACCAATAATACTTTATGCAGCAAGACTGACATTCAAAATGGTTGGAGAGATAAAGAGCTTCCAAGACCAGCAAGGTTGAAAAGAGTATGTGACCATCAAGTTGGCACTGCAGGAAATATAAAGGAGGGTGCTATAAAAGCGGAAAAAAAATAATAATATCATTGAACAGAAATATATGGAGACAATATATAGAAACAAAGACTTCACAGGTAACAAGATGTCAATAATATCTCTCAATAGTCAATGTGAATGGCCTAAATGCATCCATAAAAGGACACAGGGTTGCAGATTGGATAAAATGACAGGACCCACATTCAAAATGGATGAAAAGATAAAGACTTTCCAAGACTGGCAAGGCTTAAAAGACTATGCAACCACCAAGCTGACACTACAGGCAATATTAAGGGGGGTTCTATAAAAGAGGAAGAATCCTAAGAATAGCATTGAACAGAAATATAGAGACAATCTACAGAAAGAAATATTTCAAAGGTAACACGATGTCAATAAAAACGTATCTATCAATAATCACTCTCAATGTGAATGGCCTAAATGCACCCATAAAACGACACAGGGTAGCAGATTGGATAAAACGACAGGAATCATCCATATGTTGTCTACAAGAGACCCATTTTGAACCTAAAGGTACACCCAGACTGAACATGAAGGGATGGAGAAGCATCTTTCATGCCAATGGGCCTCAAAAGAAGGCCAGGGTAGCGATTCTCATATCAGATAAATTAGATTTTAAACTAAAGACTGTAGTCATAGATACAGAAGGACAATATATAATTCTTAAAGGGACTATCCACCAAGATGATCTAACAATTGTAAATATCTATGCCCCCAATATGGGAGCAGCAAATTACATGAGAAAACTGTTAATCACGATAAAGAGTCATATTGATATGAATACATTAATAATAGAAGATCTTAACACACCTCTCTCAGAAATAGACAGATCACTGAAGCAGAAAATCAATAAAGAAACAAGAGCATTGAATGACACATTGGACCAGATAGACCTCATAGATATATACAGAACATTCCACCCTAAAACAAGAGAATACTCATTCTTCTCAAGTGCACATGGAACCTTCTCAAGAATAGACCACATACTGGGTCACAAATCAGGACTCAACCAAAACCAAAAGACTGAGATTATTCCCTGCATATTCTCAGATAACAATGCTTTAAACTGGAGCTCAATCACAAGGAAAAGTTTGGAAGGAACTCAACCACCTGGAAGCTAAAGACCACCTTGCTTAAGAATGCTTGGATCAACCAGGAGATCAAAGAAGAACTTAAAACAATTCATGGAAACCAATGACAATGAAGACACTTCAGTCCAAAACCTATTGGATACAGCAAAGGCGGTCCTAATGGAGAAATACATAGTTATCCCAGCCTCCCTCAAAAAAACTGAAAAATCCAGAAAACACCGGCTGTCTCTACACCTTAAAGAACTGGAGAATCAACAACAAATCAAACCAACTCCACACATAAGAAGGGAAATCATCAAGATTAGAGCTGAGATCAATAAGGTAGATACCAGAGATACAGTAGAACATATCAATGACCCTAGAAGTTCGTTTTTTGAAAGAATCAATAAGATCAATAAACCGTTGGCCACACTAATCCAAAAGAAAAGAGAGAAAGTCCAAATTCATAAAATTATGAATGAAAAGGGAAAGATCAGAACTAACACCAAGGAAGTAGACACAATCATCATAAGTTATTATCAACAGTTATATGCCAATAAGCTAAGCAACCTAGATGAAATGGATGTATTCCTGGAAAACTATAAACTCCCAAAATTGAACCATGAAGAAATTGACAACCTGAATAGACTGATATCTAGTAACAAGATTGAAGCAGTGATCAAAAACCTCCCAAAAAACAAGAGCA
>NC_081575.1:73242186-73253791 GCF_022355385.1 Mustela nigripes | reverse complement strand
AATATGGATGCTAAGATTCTCAACAAGATCCTAGAAAACAGGATCCAACAGCACATTAAAAAGATTATCTACCATAACCAGGTGGGATTTATTCCTGGGCTACAATGATGGTTCAACACTCACAAATCAATCAATGTGATAGAACAAATTAATAAAAGAAGAGAGAAGAACCACATGGTCCTCTCAATTGATGCAGAAAAATCATTTTACAAAATCCAGCGTCCATTCCTGATTAAAACGCTTCAAAGTATAGGGATAGAGGGGACATTCCTAAACTTCATCAAATCTATCTATGGAAGACCCACAGCAAATATCATCCTCAATGGGAAAAGGCTCACAATCTTCATGTTGAGATCAGGAACACGACAAAGATGCCCACTCTCCCCACTCTTGTTTAACGTAGTATTAGAAGTCTTAGCAACAGCAATCAGACAACAAAGAGAAATAAAAGGTATCCAAATGGCAATGAAGAAGTAAAACTCTTTCTCTTTGCAGATGACATAATTCTTTATATGGAAAACCCAAAAGACTCCACCCCCAAACTACTAGAACTCAGACAGCAATTCAGCAAAGTGGCAGGATACAGTCAATATACAGAAATCAGTGGCTTTCTTATACACTAACAAGGAAAATACAGAAAGGGAAATTAGAGAATTGATTCTGTTTCCTAGAGCAGCAAGGACCATAAGATACCTGGGAATAAACCTAACCGAAGAGGTAAAGGATCTGTACTCAAGGAACTACAGAACACTCATGAAAGAAATTGAAGACACAAATAGATGGAAGACCATTCCATGCTCATGGATTGGAAGAATAAACATTGTTAAAATGTCTATACTGCCTAGAGTAATCTATATTTTCAATGCCATTCTGATAAAAATTCCACCAGGACTTTTCACAGAGCTGGAATAAACAATCCTTAAATTTGTATGGAATCAGAAGAGACCCCGAATTGCCAAGAAAATGTTGAAAAAGAAAAAAAAATTGAGGACATCATTTTGCCTGATTTCAAGCTTTACTACAAAGCTGTGATCACCAAGAAACCACTGTACTGGCAAAAACAGATGCATAGGCCAGTGGAACAGAGTGGAGAGCCCAGATATGGACCCTCAACTCTATGGTCAAATAATCTTTGAGAAAGCAGGAGAAAATATACACTGGAAAAAAGAAAGTCTCTTCAATAAATGGTGCTGCTAAAATTGGACAGCTATGTGTAGAAAAATGAAACTTGACCATTCTCTTACACCATACACAAAGTATATTCGAAGTTTATAAAATATCTCAACATGAGGCAGGAATCCATCAAATCCTAGAGGAGAGCATAGGCAGTAACCTCTTTAATATCAGTCACAGAAAATTCTTTCAAGATATGTCTCCAAAGTCAAAAGAAACAAAAGAAAAAATGAACTTTTTGGACTTCATCAAAATTAAAACTTCTGTACAGCAATGGAAACAGTCAAGAAAACAAAAAGGCACCCCACAGAATGGAGAAGATATTTGCAAATGACAGTAAAGACAAAATGCTGATATCCAGGATCTATAAAGATCTTCTCAAACTCAAGACACAGAAAACAGATAATCATGTCAAAGAATGGGCAGGAAACATGAACAGCTACTTCTCTAATGAAGACATAAAAATGGCTATCAGACACATGAAAAAAAATGTTCATCATCACTAAACAACAGAGAGATTTAAATCAAAACTACGTTGAGATACCACCTTACACAAGTTAGAATTGCCAAAATTAAAGAGACAGTTAACAACCTGTGTTGGAGAGGATGCGGAAAAAGGAAACCCTCTTACACTGTTGGTAGGAATGCAAGTTGGTGCAGCCACTTTGGAAAAAACTGTGGAGATTCCTTAAGAAATTATAAATAGAGTTTCCCTATAACCCTGCAATTACACTACTGGGTATTTATCCCAAAGATACAGATGTAGTGAAAAGAAGGGCCATCGCCTCGGTCACCAAACTGTGGAAAGAACCAAGATGCCCTTCAATTGATGAATGGATAATGAAGATGTGGTCCATATACACTACGAAGTATTATGCCTCCATCAGAAAGGATGAATACCGAACTTTTGTAGCAGCATGGATGGGACTGGAAGAGAATATGCTGAGTGAAATAAGTCAGGTGGAGAGAGTCAATGATCATATGGTTTTACTTATTTGTGGAGCATAAGAAATAACATGGAGGACATGGGAAGATGGAGAGGAGAAGGGAGTTGAGGGAAATTGGCAGTGGAGATGAACCATGAGAGACTATGTACTCTGAAAAACAATCTGAAGTTTTTGAAGGGGCAGGGGGTGAGAAGGTGCTGCGTGGTGGGTATTATGGAGAGCAATATGTGCCGTATTATGGAGGACAATATGAGTCCTTCTTGCATGGAGCAGTAGGTGTGGTGCATAAAGAATGCATTCCAGTACACTGAAAAGAAATAAAAAAATTAAAAAATATATTTTGGGACTTGAAAAAGCTATTTTATTTATTTATTTATTTGTTTGTTTGTTTGTTTATGTGACAGACAGAGATCACAAGTAGGCAGAGAGGCAGGCAAAGAGAGAGGAAGGGAAGCAGGCTCCCTGCTGAGCAGAGATGCTCTTGCTGGGCTCAAAACCTGGACCGTGGGATCATGACCTGAACAAAAGGAGATGTTTTAATCCACTGAGCCACCCAGGCTCCCCCCAAAATTACTTTACAATACTCAACATTTTAATGTATTCTCTTTGTAAAAAGTGAAATATATAAAATGTACTATGAAGATAAAAGAAAAATCAATGCTCTCTTTAACCACTAGTCTCACCTCTGTACTAGTCCTGTCCTCTTCTCCATTTCTCAGAAATAACTACTATTATCATTGGTGTGTATTCTTATAACTGGCTGTCTAAAAATCTCCATCTATCATCTATGTATATATGTCTCTATCATCTCTCTGTCTCTCTCTGTGTCTCTCTCTCTCCCTGTATTTGTGTGTGTGTATATGACTTAATGACGTATATACGACATTATCTTGAGTAGTATTCATGGTGTTTATTTTGAATATAAATAGTATCATCTTGAACATATCAATTTGAAATTTACTTTTCTCACTGAAAAGCATGACTTGGATATCTATATACATTCC
Source organism: Mustela nigripes (assembly GCF_022355385.1). Lineage (NCBI taxonomy): Eukaryota > Metazoa > Chordata > Mammalia > Carnivora > Mustelidae > Mustela > Mustela nigripes. The sequence goes on along the minus strand of NC_081575.1, from coordinate 73,250,667 downwards.
ATTGTATTTAATTGATATATGGTATTGTATGGTATAGATATACCATCATTTATTTGACTACATCACTACTGAGGTAGGTTTAAATTGTTTCTAATTTTTCACTATTATCAACACTGAGATAAATATCTTTGATTTTTCTCCTTGTGCATATGTGTAGGAATGTTCCTATAAGAGAGATACCAGGAGAGAAATAAGGTCATAGGATGCATAACACTTAGCTTCAACATTTATCAACACATGGCTAACCTTGTTTCATCTAAATTCCACCCCCCATACACACTGGATTATTTTAAAGCAAATAGTATCATCTGGAAGCTTATTTTGAAATTCAGTTTATACTGAAAAATTGTCTCTAAGATGTCTATACCAATTCATTGCCCCACCAACAGTGTTTGAGGTTACCTATTTTCAATACCTTTGCCAAATTTGAAATTATCAAACTTTAAAAATTTGCTAATCAGGAATAATATTGTATGATTTTTTTAACTGGCAGTAGCCTAATTAGTAGTGAAACTGTTAATCTTTTCATATACTTAATAACTATTTGTTTTTCCTCTTCTGTGAAATTCCTGTTCAAATTCTTTGCTGATTTATCCATTTTGGTTTGTCTTTTTATGAAACAAATTATATGTTTATGTATGAAAGAACACATAATAAGTGTATAAAATGTTAGCTTGTGTTTAGCATTTTGAATGTTGAGAGGCAAGTGGACTTTTCTTAGCATCTGTTGATTCTTTCATTTTTTAAATTGTTGACCATTTGTTATTTTCTACACTTCAGAGAATTCCTACCCTTATAAAAATTATTATTGGCCAAGTGGGAGAGATTGACATTAATTAAATGGCCACACATATAAATATATATTTACTAATAATTATAATTACAAATAATTATGTTAAATAAAACTACCTTGACTGAAAGGCTTGAGGTAGTCAGGCTGGTGGACCATTGGGTAGGCTGGGATAGAAAAGGGTGAGTAGCAGTTGCTCCCATTCAAAGAGCTAGAACCAACAGGAAAGAATATCTCACCTCCTGAATACATTTACCCTCTAAGGCTGTTTCTCATTAGCTTTAGTGTCACAATCTGCTTGGAAGGTACTGCTTTGTGAAATAGAGTTAGTGGCTGTGGAGGAGGGGAGCAAGATGACAGAGGGTAGGAGACCTAAATTTTTTCTGGTCCCAGGAATTCACTTAGCCATTTATCAAACCATTCTGAACACCTACAAATTCAACAGGAGATTGAAAAATAGCAGCAATTCTATAAACAGAAAAGTGACCACTTTCTGGTAGTGTATATTTTTCTGGGGTCATTGTTACCCTTTCATCATTTTGTTCTATCATTCATCTATTCTCCTCTGGACAAGATGACAAGGCAGAATAAGTCAACACACACACACACACACACACACACACACACACACACAAGAACATGAGGTGGTAGCTACTGCTAGGGACCTAATCAATATAGGCATTAATAATATGTCAGCAGTAGAGTTCTGAATGATGATTATAAAGATGTTAGCTGGGCTTGAAAAAAAAAGCATAGAAGTTATTAGATAATCCCTTTCTGGAGAAATATACACCCCTTTAGAGAAATAAAAGAATTAAATCTAACAAAGCTGAAATTTAAAAAAAAAAACTGTTAATGAAGCACAATAAAAAAATGGAGGCTCTTTCTGTTATGATAAGTGAGGCAGAAGAGAGAATTAGTGATAGAGAAGACCAAATGATGGAGAATAAAGAAGCTGAGAAAAAGGGAGATAAACAACTACTGGATCACAAGGGGAAAATCTGAGAAATAAGTGGCACCATAAGATGAAACAGTATTAAAATAATGGTATCCCAGAAGAAGAAGAAAGAGAGAGAGGGGCAGAAGGTATATTGGAGCACATTATAGCAGAGAACTTCCCTAATTTGGGGAAAAAAACAATCATGAAAATCCAGGAGGCAGAGCGAGCCTCCCTCAAAATCAATAAAAATAGGTCAACATCCTGTCATGTAATGGTAAAACTTACAAGTCCCAGTGACAAAGAGAAAATCCTGAAAGATCCTTGAAACAAGAGGTCTGTAACCTACAGTGATAGAAATATTAGATTGGCAGCAGACCTATCCACAGGGACCTGGTAGGACAGAAAGGACTGTCATAATATACTCAGAGCATTAAAGAGAAAAATATGCAGCCAAGAATATTTTATTCAGCTAGGCTGTCATTGAAAATAGAGGGAGACATAAAGGGCTTCCAGGACAAATGAAAACTAAGAGAATTTGCAAACAACAAACCAGCCCTACAGGAGATATTGAAAGGGGTCCTCTAAGCAAAGAGAGACCCTAAAAACATAAGTCCAGAAAAGAACAAAGACAATATATCATAAGAGTCACTTACAGGCAATACAATAACATTAAATTCATATCTTTCAATAGTTACCCTGAATGTAAATTAGCTAAATGCCCCAATCAAAAGATACAGGGTATTAGAATGGTTAAAACAAGACCCATCAATATGCTGTCTACAAGAGACCTAAAGACACCTCCATATTTAAAGTGAGGTAGTGGAAAACAATTTACCGTCTAAAGGACATCAGAAGAAAACTGGGGTGGCAATCCTTATATCAGACAAATTAGATTTAAACCAAAGTGTGTAACAAGAGATGAGAAAAGACACTATATCATACTTAAAGGATGTGTCCCACAAGAATATCTAACAATTTTAAATATATATGCCCCTAACATGGGAGCAGCCAACTACATAAACCAATTAATAACAAAATCAAAGAAACATATCAATAATGATAAAATAATAGTAGGGGACTTTAGCACCACTCTCACTGAAATGAACAGATCATCCAAGCAAAAGATCAACAAGGAAATAAAGGCCTTAAATGACACACTGGACCAGATGGACATCTCAGATACATTCAGAAGATTCCATCCCAAAGCAACAGAATACACATTCTTCTCTAGTGCACATGCAACATTCTCCATAAAAAATCATATCCTGGGTCACAAATTGGATCTCAGCTGGTACCAAAAGATTGGGATCATTCCCTACATATTTTCAGACCACATGGCTCTGAAAATAGTACTCAACCACGAGGAAATTTGGAAATAATTCAAATATATGGAGGCTAAAGAGTATCCTACTAAAGAATGAATGGGTCAATCAGGAAATGGAAGAAGAATTGAAAAAATTTCATGGAAACAAGTGATAATGAAAAGAAAACTGTTCAAAATCCATGAGACACAGCAAAGGCAGTCCTGAGAGGAATGTATATAGCAATACAAATCTTTCTCAAGAAATAAGTAAAGGTCTCAAGTACACAACCTAATGCTACACCTAAAGAAGCTGGAGAAAGAACAACAAAGAAAGCCTAAACCCTGAAAGAGAAGAGAAATAATAAAGATCAGAGCAGAAATCAATGAAATAGAAACCAAAAGAAGAGTAGAACAGATCAAGGAAACTAGGAGCTGGTCTTTGAAAGAATTAATAAGATTGATAAACCCCTGGCCAGACTTATCAAAAAGAAAAGAGAAAGGACCCAAATTAAAATTGTGAATGAAAGAGGAGAGATTACAACCAACACCAAGGAAATACAATTATAAAAACATATTATGAGCAAATACACACCAGGAAATATGACAAATTTTCTTTTTGTCAGGAAATTACCAAAATCATTCAAAGACATCATCCAAAAGAAGAACTACAGACCCATATCCCTGATGAACACAGATGCAAAAATTCTCACCAAAATATTAGCCAATAGGATCCAGCTGTACATGGAAAGGATTTTTCACCAGAACAAGGTTGGATTTATTCCTGGGGTGCAAGGTTGATTCAACACCCACAAATCAATCAATGTGATACAATATACTAATAAAAGAAACAACAAAAAGCACATGATACTCTCAATAGTTCCCGAAAAAGCATTTGACAAAGTACAGCACCCTTTCTTGAACAAAACTCTTCACAATGTAGGTATAGACCTCAGCAATATCATTCTCAGTGGGGAAAAACTGAGAGATTTTTCCCTAAGATCGGGAATTGACGGGGCTGTCCACTATCACCACTTCTATTCAACATAGTACTAGATACCATAGTTTCAGGAGTCAGGAAACAAAAGTAAATAAACCCATCCAAATCAGCAAAGAAGTCAAACTCTCACTCTTTGCAGATGATATAGTACTTTATGTGGAAAACCCAAAAGACTCCACTCCAAAACTACTAAAACTCATACAGGAATTCAGTAAAGTGTCAGGATATAAAATCAATGCACAAAAATCATTTGCATATCTATACATCAACAGCAAGACAGAAGAAAGAGAAATTAAGGAGTTAATCCCATTTACAATTGCACCCCAAACCATAAGATACCTAAAGAGGCATAAGGCATCTAAGATAACCAAAGAAGCAAAGAATCTGTACTCAGGTAACTATAGAGTACTCATGAAGGAAATGAAGGAAGACAGAAAGAAATGGAAAAACTTTCTATGTTCATGGATTGGAAGAACAAATACTATGAAAATGACTAGACCAGTCTACACATTTACTGCAATCTCTATTAAAATAACATTAACTTTTTAAAATAAATAAAACAAATAATCCTAAAATTTATATGGAACTAGAAAAGACCCTGAATAGCCAGAGGAATTTTGAAAAAGAAAACCAACCAACCAAAAAGTTGGCAACATCACAATTCCAGACTTTAAGCTCTATTACAAAGCTGTAACCATCAAGATGATATGGTACTGGCAAAAACACATAGATCAATGGAAGAGAATAGAAGGCCCAGAAATTGACCCTCAACTCTATGGTCAACTAATCTTCCACAAAGCAAGAAAGAATATCCAATAGATAAAAGACAGTCTCTTCAACAAATGGTGTTGGGAAAATTGGAAAGCCACATACAGAAAAATAAAACTGGACCATTTCCTTATACAATACACAAAAATAGACTCAAAATGGATGAAAGAACTCAATGTGAAACAGGAATCCATTGAAATCCATGAGGATTTCAGCCTCCTCTTTGACCCCAGCCACAGCAACTTCTTCCTAGAAACATCACCAAAGGCAAGGGAAGCAAGGGCAAAAATGAACAAATGGGACTTCATCAAGATCAAAAGCTTTTGCACAGCAAAGGAAACAGTCAACAAAACTAAAAGACAGGCAACAGAATGGGAGAAGATATTCCCAAGTGACATATCAGATAAAGGGCTAGTATCCAAAATCTATAAAGATCTTATCAAACTCAGCAACCAAGGCACAAATAATCTGATCAACGAGAAGACATGAACAGACGTTAGTGCAAAGAAGACATGAACAGATATTTCTGCAAAGAAGACATTCAAATAACCAATAGATTCATGAAAAGTGCTCAACATCACTCAGCATCAAGGAAATACAAATCAATGCCACAGTGAGATACCACCTCACACCAGTCAGAATGGCTAAAATTAACCAGTCAGAAAATTACAGGTGTTGGCGAGGATGCAGAGAAAGGGAAATCCTCCTACACTGTTGGTGGGAATGCAAGCTGATGCAATCATTCTAGAAAACAGTATGGAAATTCCTCAAAAAGTTGAAAATAGAGCTACCCTACATCCCAGCAATTGCATTACTGGGTATTTACCCTAAAGACACAAAAGTAGTGATCTGAAGGGACATGTGAACCGTAATGCTAATAGCAGCAATGTCCACAATAGCCAAACTATGGAAAGAGCCCAGATGTCCATCAACAGATGTATGGATAAAGAAAATGTGATACACACACACACACACACTGGAATATTATGTACCCACTAACCCCCCCCCCCAATCTTGCTATTTTCAATGACATGGATGGAGCTAGAGGGTATTATGCTAAACAAAACTAGTGAATCAGAGAAAGACAATTATCATATGATCTTACTGGTATGAGGAATTTGAGAAACAAAACAGAGGATCATAGGGTAAGGGAGTGGAAAATGAAAGAAGATGAAACCAGAGAAGGAGAGAAATCACAAGAGACTCTTAATCTCAGGAAACAAACTTATGGTTGCTGAAGGGAAGGGGGGTGGGAAGGATGGAGTGGCTGGTTGATGGACATTGGGGAGGGTATGTGTTATGGGGAGTGCTATGAATTGTGTAAAACTGATGAATCACAGACCTGTACCCTTGAAACAAATAATACATTATATGTTAAAAAATGAAAATACATTAAAAAAACACTAAAGCTTGATATAAAACCAAAAAAAAAAAAAAGGAAATAAAGTTGGATGTAAAAACACTGGTTGAATGTGTGATCTAGTGCTTCTTTATTAATCTTTGGCCAAAAATGAGTCAGAGACTATCCTGTATCCTCAGGACAAATCCACTGGACCTTTCTAGGGAAGCCAATAAAAGCATGCAATTCATAGACTAAGTACCTTCTGAAAAAACTGGGTAACCTGTAACTTGGGGAAATCTAGCAGGACTGTGTGTGATACTGGATTTATAGCACTATTGGTAGCATTAGAAGTAAGGATATTAGCAACATGAAAACTCAGAGCAATAGTATGAATATAAAGATCTATAAGAACAAGAGCAACAACATCAACTAGGGCAAGAATATAGGCCACATCAGCAGGCGATGTAAGACAGAGGATGATAAGGACAATTCAGACTTTTTTTTAACCTATCTATCAAGAAAACAGTCACACCACACTCAAACAGGCTTGTAAGTGCTGCCATGTTCTGCAGTGAGAAACTACCTCCAGCTTCAAAAGCCATGAAATGCAGGGTAAAGTGTGGCCCCAGAGTGATCCATCAAACTCCAGTGATCCACTGTATAGACACCACCCACCATTAGGAAAATCACAATACTAAGTAAGGACTGCTCCAAACTGTTTATATTTGCAAGTCCAAATAATTTGGGGAAAATGGTCCATTTCGTCTGTACTGTGCACCCACATTTCCACTTTTTTCATGCTTGACTGTGAGATACCTTCATAATCTTGGAACCTAAGAAAGTCTTCCTAAAACAAAAAATAGTTTCGCCTATGGTAGGTGACAGTGGCCAGAATGGCTACTACTTATGATGCTTTATAAAAAATAGAATATCTTCTACTTGAATTGACTAAATATTTTACGTCCTTAACCCCTGAGAGGCAGAAAAATATAAGACCTCGAATTCTTCAGGACTCATGGCTCTCTGACTGATCAGAACTTCCTGATATGGCTTGAGGCTAGGTTGCAAGAAGGGCTGGTTTGTGGTGATCTTGAGGATAAGGTTGCTCTGGGGGAAGTGAGAACCCACAACCATATCTAGGGAAACGTGGGGGCTGAGGCTGTCCCATTTGTCAATGTTCCTCTCAGGGTGTGGTGCCAATAAGAGAAAATATTCTGTGGTCTGACCAGTGCTAAGTAGAACAAGACTGTCCCCTTCCTAGTTCTGGACACTGCAACTGCATTTTTATCAATGCAGTCAAAGATGGTGTTATCTTTTGGACACCAAATCTCACAACTGACACATATTGAGCTAACTATCTACCAAAATCCCTAAACTGGATTACACATGCTGCTTCTAGGCCATTTCTAGGCCATATCTCCTCCATTGTGTGTGTCTGTGTGTCTGTGTGTGCGCGCGTGCGTATGTGTGCGTTAAGGAAGTTTGAGGAGACGAGACAAAGACCAGGAAGAATTCAGAACTCGGTAATAACTTCTGATCCAAAACCCCCCACCAATTTGTTAAGTGTTATTACAAAGATATGACCACTGGCAGAGAGTGGGCCTCAGAAAGGGATCACCATAGGTTCAAGGTCTGAATTTAGTATGGTGAGGCCAGAAATCTCACCCATAGTTGATCTGGCACAGAGGCATTAATTCTTATTCTCCATAAACAAAGCTGAATTACCCATATCTGCTGTTCATACAAGTACTGACCACTCAGAAGAGCAGACTTGAGTGCAAAAGGGAGTTTGAAGAATAGAGGAATAAGGCAAAAGGGCTTAGACATCTTCTGGGATATTTACCTAGAGCCTGGGTAGCTGTATGAATTGGTAACTCCAGCCTTTTGGAGATTTCCGTTTCTGTGGCACAGGTTGATCCATAGACTCAGTGGACTTTCTCCTTGGATAGTATCACTGCCACATCGACACATTCTGTTTATGTCTCCTTTTTCTCTAACCTCCGGGATACCCTCTCTCCACCAATGTCCTTTCTGACAACACAACAGTAACTTCAGCTAAGTTACAACACAATTGAGTAGGTTACTGTTTTCTGTATACCAAATTCCATTCCTGAAATGGAACTTCCTAAAGATTCAAGTTATGTCCCCTGATGTAGACTAGGATTACATTCCTATGTAGTATTACTATTGATTACATTCAGTTATAAATTCTTTTTACAGGCTCACCTCTTTTTGCAAAGTGTTCAGCTCATATGCTTCTTGTTGACTCTGTTTTGTCCAGTTTCCCAAAAATATCAAAACTGGTCTAACTTGGCCTCTTCGTAAGTAAGTAGAGGAGTTG
>NC_081575.1:73222212-73241786 GCF_022355385.1 Mustela nigripes | reverse complement strand
GCCTGTTTCGTGTGTGTTGAGTTTGAGGAGTTCATTATAGATCCTGGATATCAACCAACTATTTAAGAGCAGAACTGATCACAGAAGATTTCTTTCTTTCTGTTTAAATTTTAAATTCAATTAACCAACTTATAGTACACACAAGTTTTCTTGATTCATATCCAAGACCTTTATGCCTTTCCATTTGGTCTTACCTAAAAGTTGGTGGGATGTCCCACCTATGTTCCTTCTTCCAGGACTTTTCTGTCTCTGACCACTTCTGGGGACCTCACGGAGAGAACAAAATATTCCAGTGACAAAAACACTTGTAACTTGTTCAGACCTGATATAAAAGATGCAAGAAACTGGCCTTAGTGCTTAGACTCTTCTGCCCATGAGGTGTCCTGGTCATACTGGTGAAAGAGGAGGAGAGAGACCTCACCAGATCATTAAGAAAGCTTCCCTTTGCCAGGCATGCTTGATGCTTTGAGAAGTATATCAGTGGAAAGCAGACTAAAAAAATGATTCCTGCCTGCATTAGTTTTCTAAGGCCACCATAAGAAAAGGCCACAGACTTAATAGCTTTAAAAAGACAGAAATTTATTTTCTCTTACTTCTGGAGGTTTGAACTCCAAGATTAAGTTGTTAGTTTTTTTTTCATCTAAGATCTCTTTCCTGACTTGTAGATGGTCACCTTCTCATCGTATCTTCACATGGTCTTTCCTCTGCAGACACGTATCCCAGGTGTCTCTTTTGTGTCCAGATTTCCTCTACTTAAAGTGATACTAGCCAGTTTGGAATATGGCCCAACTTAATGGTCATATCCTACATTAAATCAATTCTTTAAAGGCCCTATCTCCTAAAATAATCACATACTGAGATTCTGGAGACATCAGTATAGGAATTTTGGTGGGGAGACAAAACTCAGCCCATAACATTTGTACTCTGTTCCTTAGAGGCTGGACTGAAACTAGTCCACCTTATAGGTTTAAATATATAAAGAACAGATGCATTAAAATGGATAAAAATATAAGCTCAACATTTTTCACAGAGATGGAACATATATCCTAAAATTTGTATGGAGCCAGAAAAGACCCTGAATTGCCAGGGTAATGTTGAAAAATATAAACTAGACTTGGATCATCATGTTGCCTGACTTCAAGTTATATTTCAAAGCTGTAATCATCAAGACAGAATGGTATTGGCACCAAAACAAACATAGACCAATGGAACAGAATAGAGATCCCAGAAATGGACCTTCAACTCTATGGCCAACTAAACTTTGACAAAGCAGTAAGAATATCCAATGGAAAAAAGACAGTCTCATCAAATGGTGTTGGGAAAATTGGACAGCTATATACAGAAGACTGAAACTGGACCATTCTCTTACACCATGCACAAAGATAAACTTAAAATGGATGAAAGACCTCAATATGAGAAGAATCCATCAAAATTCTAGAGGAGATACAAGCAGTAACTTCTTCAACATCAGTCACAGTAACTTCTTGCAAGACACGTCCCCAAAGGTAAGGGGAATGAGCAAAAATGAACTTTTGGGACTTCATCAAGATAAAAAGCTTTTTGCACAGCAAAGGTAACAGTCAACAAAGCTAAGAGGCAACCCATAGAATGGGAAAATATATTTGCAAATGACCTATTTGATAAAAGGCTGGTATCCAAGATGTATAAAGAACTTCTCAAACTCAACACCCCAAAATCAAATAATCCTGTCAATAAACGAGCAGAAGACATGAACAGACAATTCTCCAAAGAAGACGTACCAATGGCTAACAGACATCAAAAAAATGCTCCACATCACTACCCATCAGGGAAATAGAAATTAAAACCACATTGAGATACTACCTTACACCACTTAGAATGGCTAAAATTAACAAGACAGTGAATAACAAATATTGGTCAGTATGTGGAGAAAGTGGAACCCTCTTGCACTGTTGGTGGGAATGCAAGCTGGTATAGACACTCTGGATAACAGAATGGAGTTTCCTCAGGAAGTTAAAAATAGAGCTACCCTACAACCCAGCAATTGCACCACTCAGTATTTACCCCAAAAATATAGATGTAGTGAAAAGGGTCACTTGCACCTGATGTTCATAACAACAATGCCCACAATAGCCAAACTGTGGAAGGAGCCAAAATGTCCTTCAACAGATGATTGGATAAAAGAATATGTGCCTCATATATACAATAGAATATTACTCAGCCATCAGAAAGGATGGATATCTACCATTTCCATCGACATGGATGGAACTGGAGGGGATTATGCTAAGTGAAATATGTCAAGCAGAGAAAGACAATTATCATATGGTTTCACCCATATGTGGAATATAAGGAATAGCACAGAGGACCATAGGGGAAGGGAGGGAAAACGGAATGGTAGGAAATCAGCGAAGATGACAAACCACGAGAGACTCTGGGCTCCAGGAAACACTCTGAGGGTGATAGAAGGGAGGAGTTGGGAGGATGGGGTAATGGGTGGTGGGTGTCAAGGAGGACATGTGATGTGATGAGAACTGAGTATTATACACAACTAATGAATCATTGAATTCTACATCAAAAACTAATGATGTACTATATGTTGGCTAATTGAACATAATAAAGAAAAGAAAAAAAATAAGATATGAGATAATGGATATGGGGTGCACAGGATCAAGGATATTAATTGCAATTACTATCTATCACTGTTTCCCTTAGAATCTCAGGGACTCTTGACAACCACCAATAGTTCTCTTACTAGCAGAATCTTTTTTCTTTCTGAGCAACTGTTTCTTTTCTCAATTTTGGCCAATATTTGATCACTTGAGAAAAATTGGGCACTTGACTTCCTTTCTAGAAATAAGCCAAATAAGAATTTTGTCTATATTTATAGATAGTTCATAAATGGAAATGGACATTTCTGTCTTCAGGCAGTGTTTATCATAAATATGGTGCACATAGTTTTTGGATTTCCCAGAATAGCTTCAGGTCCAAAAATTTTGTCCTGTTGCTCCCATAACAACATGCACAATTTTCAGACTGGTTGTTCAAATCTGGATTCATAAAATATACTTTGGGTAGATGCTAAATGGGTTTTACCATTCTCTTCAATTACTTTCCATTAATTTGAAGACAAATTCTAAATTCAGCGTGACATTCAATGTCTTCAAAAATGTATACCTACACATCTATTCAGTTTTATCTCCTGTCCCTCCTCAACATAAATCTTTCATTCAAAGCATATAGAATTTTAGTCACCAAAACTCACCTGTTTTATATAACTACATATTTATACATGCTGTCATAGGATACTTTTCTAGAGTGCATATTAGACTTTTTTCCCCAGCCCTATCTGTAAACTACTTGCTATCTTCTTATTTATCTTTTTAATTTTTTTTTAAATTTTGGTTTTATTTTTACAGTGTTCCAAGATTCATTATCTTTCAAGTATCAGTTCAAATATTCTTTGTGAAACTGTTCCCATCCTCCCCAGAAATTTGATCATTCCTGTTTTGCCATTGTAGCTCAAACATAATGTATTACATATTATCCTTGAATATATCATAGTGATGAGCCCACTGAGCTAATTGGAAGTCTGTTTATTTGGCTATCTTCCACACTAGACAGGGACCTAGCTTAGAGTAAGTACTCATGTGTTTGTTAATTGAATAAATGAAAGAATTTTAAAAGGATACTGCTAAGGATGAGTGCCTTCCCCTCCCCATCCTCTAGCATGATCAACATGATTTCTGTAATTAAGATGATAAGATGTGAGTGAGGTAGAGCTAGGTACAACTCTAGGTACAACTCAGCCTAGGCTTCTAACTTGTTTTACCAGTTATGGGATCTGTTCTTGCCTAAGCTGCATTTCTAATGCTGGGCCCTAAAAAGATCAATGCAGGTTATCAAATTAACCTAAATCTCCAAAGTGCAAGTAGCTGAAGAGAGTATAGGATGGTTTGATAGACATGTTCCCAGATAGATCAGGTTTTATGTTGAGGAGTCCAGAAAACTTGCTTCCTCCCACCCACTTAACCCCTTCAGAGTTCCTGAGACTTTGGGAGATCGGAACATTGCCACAGTGGTGAGGAAATGCCATGTTGGAAATTGCCACACAGGGTTTTGGGAGGCAGTATGGGGTGTGGGGTTGGGGGCAGAATGGTACAGAGGGACTGATGCAAAAGCCAACTGTCATTCTTGAGCAACTGTGGAGGTATGGGCTAGAAGTCCAGACTGTTGCTGCTGGGACTTCCTTTTTACAATGACTCTGCAATCTAGAGGCTAAGGAGGTGGTTACATAGGCTACCTTAGGCCAAGCCTGGGCTAGGGCTGGTGGGAGATAAGCCACCCACTCATGAGTTCCCTCCCATCCCACTTTCTTCCTGTACATTTATTATTACATTAGATCTGACAACAACTGTGTAATTTGTGTAGGCCAAAGATTATGAACTCTGTTTTACACTTGAGGATGTCAAGGCCTAGAGATGTGGGCCAAGAGGTAACCTCTTTCCCTACTCTACTGAACAACTGTTCTTACTTAATTGTCCTTTCATGGTCAGAACATGAGTTCTTGCTGTTACTAGGGCTTTAAGTCCATCCAACTTAACAGTTATTTGGCCTTTCCATGCCTTCAGCTTCTCTGTTTCAGCCCAATCATAAAACTGATGCCAGTAACACCATCTCCTCTCATCTTGACTTTTAGTGTGTCAGGGGGCACACTTAGTCATTTACTCCCTAAATATTATTTAATATCTTATAGCATGTGCCAGGTACTATGCTAGGCTATGAATGAAACACAGTTCTTATTTATCTTACAGAGTTCCCAATCACAAAATGTGGTGTCCAGAACTGGGTAAGTAATTAGCAACAAACATTGTAATTGACCAAAATATAAGTTACCCAAAATGGTACAAAGTAGGATGCAAATAATCTGTAATCTTCTAAGTGTGTGAGGGAAAATGGGTAAGGAGAGCTACTTTATTTAGCTAGGGTTGAAAGGGAAGCCATTTCATGAAGAAAATATTTTAAGGTAAGATCTGAGGGATGAGTAGGAGTCAGTCATAAGTTGTAGGGAAGTTCAAAGCCTTGGAAGTAGGGTGGGGGATGGGTGAAATAGGCTATGTGGATTAAGGAGGGCACCTGTAGTGATGAGCACTGGGTGATCCATGGAATTGTTGAATCACTATATTGTATACCTGAAACTAATATAAAACTGTATGTTAGCTATGCTAGAATTTAAAATAATTTTTTAAAAAGGCTTGGAGATTAAAAAAAAAAAAGGGCAGTGAAGGTGTACAGAGTCCAACATCCAGAGGGTTGGTAGTCATTTGGAGGTAGTGTAGTATGCAGGAAGGGTACAGGTGTTGTATCTGGAATATAGGATAGGTGGAGAATGATGAAAATTTAGGTTATGGGCAGGTTGTGAAGGTTCTTAACCACCTGACTGAGGAATTTTGAACTTTTAACTTCAAGCAATGGGAAGGCTTTGATCATTGTTTTTTAAGCAGTGGAATAACATCATCAGAACTGTATTGTTAAAATATCATCTTGGCAATAAATACCAAACTTTAAGGAGAAAGACATTATTGACTGAGAATGAGGATTATGTTTATATATATATATATTTTCATTTTCTTCTTAATCATTAGGAGCAAGATCATTGTCTCTCTTAATATAGGCACTCTTGGAGCTGACCTCATTGCTTTTCATTCAGCTAACATTTCTTAAAGTGTAACTTACTCTGTGCCAAAAACTGGGGTTGCATGAATTAATTTATCCAGAGACCCTTGTCTTTGAGGGAAACCCTGAATATAATGATAGAAATGCAAGTCATAAAATATAATGTTAAAAGGTAGTGGGTATTATGGAGGGCAGGTATTGCATGGAGCCCTGGGTGTGGTGCATAAACAATGAATTCTGGAACACTGAAGAAATAGATATAGATTAAAAAAAAGTAGTAAGTGAAATCATATGATAATAGTCTTTCTCTGATTGACTTATTTCACTCAGCATAATACTCTCTAGCTCCATCCACATCATCAAAAATGGCAAGATTTCATTTCTTTTGATAGATGCATAGTATTACATTGTATATATATACCACATCTTCTTTATCCATTCATCTGTTGATGGACATCTAGGTTCTTTCCATAGTTTGGCTATTGTGGACATTGCTGCTATTAGGGTGTAGGAAAGAGATAAATGAAACAAGATGGGAACGGGAGGGATACAAACCATAAGAGACTCTTAATCTCACAAAACAAACTGAGGGTTGCTGGGGGGAGGGGGGTCAGGAGAGGGTGGTGGGATTATGGACATTGGGGAGGGTATGTGCTATGGTGAGTGCTGTGAAGTGTGTAAACCTGGTGATTCACAGAACTGTACCCCTGGGGATAAAAATACATTATATGTTTATGAAAAAATAAAAAAAATTTAAAAAGTAGTAAGTGTTATAACTAAAGTATTAATGAAAATATATAGTGGTGGCCAAAAACAACTTATTTTTCTATCTTGGATTCCTTCCATGGAGATATGGATTCCCTCCAGGATGATTGGCAAGTTTGTTTGAGGTGTAAGGTTGAAGTCATGAGGACTTAGAAATTCAGAAGATATGTTCAATATCAATTTGATCTACTGTTCCAGATGTGGGGAAGATAGATAGTGAATAAACATGCAGACACAAATATGTACACACAAAGAAAAACAGAGTTCTGGGAAACACTGACATGTAATAAGGAACAAGAATAAAAAAGAGAAGCCCATGAAGAAAACCAAGAAGAGTGATTAGGAAGATATGCAAGTCAGAAGAATGTAGGTAAACACATTTAACAATTATCACTAAACACTATCCTGGACCAGGTGTTGAGTTAGGCACCTTGGAAGCAAATGAAGAAGGCAGTCATTGCCATGAGCTATGATCCTTTGGCAGGAAGATGATCTTTACATATCATCTGAACCATGCTTGTGTGGCTTCTGATGATATAATTTAGTCTCAATAGGGAGTATATCCTCCAAACCAGTTGATGACAGGGCTTTAAGAAAGAAGTAATGTCCAACAGAGTTATCTGTTGCAGAGACATTGAGGGAGATAAGGGATACTAGAGAGGTTTTTGATTTTGCTGATTAGGAGTTCATGGTAATTTGTTGACCAGGGTCAGTGCAGAATTTGGGGAAAATAAAATACTAAGTTATGGGGGTTTGGTGAGCCTGGTGGTGGGTATTATGGAGGGCACGTATTGCATTTGAGCTCTGGGTGTGGTGCATAAACAATGAATTTTGGAACACTGAAAACAAAATAAAATTAAACTAAATAAAAAAAGAATATGATGATAGCTGGCCTGAATTTCATATTTGTTAGCCAGAACAATATTATATATATTTTTTAGATTGCTTCAAATCTCTACCTTTCATGAATTTTTGCCTGATATTTCAATCCTGCTTCTGCCATTTACTAGCTGTTTAAATTAGGCAGGTAACAGCTCCTCATCTGTCATAAATTGATTGTGATGAAATTACATAAACTAACACATGTAAAGGCCTTGAGATAGTGATTGTTACTTAGTAAGTTCATTCTGTATTGATGATGAGGATTATACAAAATTATATCTTTGTATAGGCCCAAGATGTTTGTATGTCCAAGATGTTTGTCTGGTTTCTATCAGAACACATCTAATGTGTTGGATAGGACTTTGGTATTCCATTACTCTAGTACATCTATTGATACTCTCAGAGGGGAGATATTCTTAGGCTAATATTTACTTTGTTACATAATTGGTCCCTCCATTCACCAAGCTCCCCATGTTCTTTCCCATATCTGCACATTTATACTTAATGTTTTCTACTTTGCCTGGAAGACTTCTCTGACTACTGATCTTATTATATTTTATGTTGGGTAACTGAACATAATGAAACATTTTTTAAAAAGAGCCTTTTGCAAATAAATAAATAAATAACAGATTTTTTTTTTTTAAAGAGTCTTTTGCAACACTGCCTCTTCCATGAAGTTTCTTGTCCAACTTGTTGGAATTAACTTTTCTTTCCATGGGCTAAATTTCAAAATTCCTTGTCCTGGAGATGAAAGGGCACTACATCATTTGTACCTTCTCTGGCTATTTGTGACTCATTGGATAAATCTCAAACCCTCAAGATAGTATGTAAGACCTTTCCCACTTTGGATTCCTGCTTACCTCTACATTTTTGAGTTAATCTTTCCTTTGCTCACCCAATTCTAAGCCAGATGGGTCTCCTTATCTTCCTGGAATATAACACATTCTCTGCCATCATGGAGCCTTTACACATGCTGTTTCTTCTACTTAGAATGGCATTTCACCAATTATTCACTTGGTTCACTTCTTCTTATCTGCAGACTGCCTTCAAATGTTACTTCTTTTGAGAGGTTTCATTGATCTATCCAAGCCTGGTGGATTATATTTCACTTGTTATGTGTTCTTTCAGCCCTCTGTGCTTCCCCTTTTCTTGTTGTGTTTACCCAAAATTGTTTAAAAACTACTTTCCACCACACTACATGTTTCAAGAAAGCAAACATTGTGTCTTGTTCATCTCTGTATCCTGAGTGCCTTGAACCATGCCTGATACATACAAAACATTTAACATATATTTATGGAATGAAAAAATCTAGTCCAGCCTCATTGTAGAGATGGAAATATGGAGGCCCATAGAGAGAGAGGGATTTACTCATGGCCGCACAGAGAAGCAATGACTAAGAAAAGACTGTAGCCCAGGACTCCTAACTTCTGGTGAAATTCTCTTTTCTAGACATGCACCTTCACTATAGTACTTGTTACTTGTGCATACTTATGTGAATTCCTTGGGGGAAGGGACCATATCTTTTATATTTTTCAGAGGCACTGATATAGAACTTTATTTTTATCAACTATTTTTAATTAACATATAATCTATTATTTGTTTCAAGGGTAAAGGTCAGTGATTCATCAGTATTACACAGCTCACAGAAATCACCATAGCATATACCCTCCCCAGTGTCCATCACCCAGCCTCCCCATCCCTCCTACTACCCCCACCCCTCTAGCAATCCTCAGTTTGTTTCCTGAGATTAAGAGTCTCTTACAGTTTGTCTCCCTCTGTGGTTTCGTCTTGTTTCATTTTTCCCTCCCTTCCACTATGATCCTCTGTCTTGTTTCTGAGAGAACGATTCACATTTTATGCATGTGCTGTCCAATTAGCTACTAGCTACATGTGGCAATCGAACTGGAAACATAGCTAGTCCAAATTGCGATGTACTGCATATGCAAAATGCACACTACATTGCAAAGAATATAAAATATCTCATTAATAATTTTTTTAAATTGCTTATAGGTTAAGATAACATTTTGCGTGCATTGGGTTAATACAATATATTATCAAAATTACTTTCACTTATTCATTTTTCAAATTGTAATGTTACTATTAGAAAATTTATAACTCATGTTATATTCTACTGGATATACTTTACTGATCTATTGTATATTTTTCCCCCTTGGTACCAAGCATAGAGTTTTGCATCCAGTAAATGCTCAGCACAGCCTATTGAAAAAAGTTGAGTTGTAGTTGGTAGGGCAATTGCTACCACCTCTCTTGTCATTATCACTGGGCTTGTGGGGAACATCATAGTAAATCTTCCATACCCAGGCTCAGGTATACATGAAGTTTTCCCATCCTGGCCTGGAGGTTCCCTATAGAATACATCAACCTTTGGTTTCTTTACAGAGGAAGCCCCAGTGCCATCATATACACAGCAATCACTGGGGTTAGGGTGGAGAACTTGCAGTTCTGGGGTAACTGTTTCATGTTTGGCCTGTGAAGAAAAGGGATCAGACATGATTCTGACTCTGGGCAGTTCTTGGGAGGGACAGACACACAAGTGTGCTATGAACAGGCTTTAGACACTAAAGGCAATCATAACAGGGAACAGTCGTTTTCAGTGAGAGAAGGGTGGTCAGAGAAGGCTTTTCAGAGACAATGAACATCATTATTTTCTCTCTCCATCTTTTAAGATCTAGCTAAAATCTACTTTCCCAAGAACCATCTCT
Organism: Mustela nigripes; assembly: GCF_022355385.1. Taxonomy (NCBI): domain Eukaryota; kingdom Metazoa; phylum Chordata; class Mammalia; order Carnivora; family Mustelidae; genus Mustela; species Mustela nigripes. The sequence goes on along the minus strand of NC_081575.1, from coordinate 73,231,764 downwards.
TTGCCCCCTGCCCTAGAATAATCACACTCTTCTGACAGCACATTGTACTTTTGTCAAATTACTTATCTCAAAGACATAGTTCTTTGGGTGCATGCCTGCCCAAGAATCCCTCAATATGAGCTGAGGCTCAGATAGGCTGTGCATAATTTTTTTTAAGATTTTATTTATTTATTTGAGAGAGAGACAGTGAGAGAGAGCATGAGTGAGGAGAAGGTCAGAGGGAGAAGCAGACTCCCCGTGGAGCTGGGAGCCTGATGTGGGACTCGATCCCAGGACTCCGGGATCATGACCTGAGCCGAAGGCAGTCGTCCAACCAACTGAGCCACCCAGGCATCCCTGGGCATAATTTTTCAAGGGCATATAGTTAATGAGTTACAGAGGTGGGTCTATAACTCAGGAGCTAAAACTTACAGTGGAAGACACAATGACTCTGACTCAAAATTCAGTTTTTCTTTCCATTCTGGTACTGAGTGAATAAATTGATGTGTCTACAGTGTGGGACTCCAGAACTGCCTAACAGCTCTCTCCATCCAACTCTCTTCTCCCTCATCCTAAATGGGCTAACCCAGTCACCACCCCCTAACCAAGGCAAAAGGCATCCAAAATGAGAGAATTGTGTATCTTTTTGGTGGACAAGAAACCTAGAGGAAAAGTTCCCTTTGTGCAAAGTTGGCCCTTCTCAACATGCTTTGTGCTTGTGAGGTAAAGAGGAACTTCAATCATCCCAATATATTTGCTCTAATTCAGGTCTTCTGCATAGATGGCATGATTTGCAGGTCCTTCTGGCTCCTAATGCACTCTTTCATGGACGTACTGTGTGGTTCAAAGTGATCACTATTAATTACTATTTTCGGTAAAAACATTGTCTCCAAAATGCCCCTGTTAAAAAGCTAGTAGGTTATTTTAACTGATGTGTCAGGAAAAAAAAAAGAGTGGAAAGCTGAAATTACTCAATATCTGTGCAGTGAGTAGAAAGGAGGTAGCCCCTCCCTAAGAAAGTGTCCACAGGACAATCCTGACTCTACCCCAAGCTTTTAGTCAGAAACAAAAATAAAAAGGAACTGAATCTTTCCAGAAGCCATATCTGGGGAAACTGTTCTCAAGGCCATAGCCAATAAATCATTCTGGTAGAAGGAAATTTCTGCAAAGTAGTGTAACAGCAAGTGGGAATCTCTCCTAAGCTGAAGCCCACAGTGAGGGAGGGGCAGGGATAGAGAGGTTTATAAAGAAACTAGGGTTAAAGCCTCTGCCTTCAGCCTAGGTCATGATCCCAGGGTCCTGGGATCAAACCCCAAATCAGGCTCTCCACTCAGCCTGGAACCTACCTCCCCCGCCTTCTCTCTCCACTGCCTCTCTTCCTGCTTGTGATTTCTGCCTGTCAATTAAAAAAAAAAAAAAAAAAAAAAAAGCTGTGGCCTGATCTCAAATCTACCAAGTAACCATGTGGCAGAGGGTCCTCATTTCCATGTTTTGGTGGATTGGAAGGGATGATACAATCTCCCTGATTCACAGAAATGGTAGTTGATTGTTGAAAACATAACTAGCAAAGTACTTTAACAGTTGAGAGAAAAAAATGAGATATAAAATTAGGAGTTCCTCAGAGCAGACTTTACACAAAATTTTGCCCAGGGGACCCTGTCACTTAATTCCTTCCATGATGATCTCTAGCTACTTAAGAACTTCCCTTTATGTTACATTCTTTTTCTGGGGATTAACTTCCAAGTTCCATACTCTTTAACTCTGATAGCCCATTATATTGAAGTAATATTTTTATCTAGTGTTAAAAATCAAACCAGTTATATGAAAATTTTCATGAGTAATTATATTTCAATAGGTTATTTTACTTACATGTTTACATTTTTTTCATCTTCATTTTCTACTTTATTTTTTTAATTTAGTTTTATTTTTTTTTTTATTTTCAGCATAACAGTATTCTTTGTTTTTGCACCACACCCAGCGCTCCGTGCAATCGGCGCCCCCTCCAACACCCACCACCTGGTTCCCCCAACCTCCCACTCCCCGCCCCCTCAAAACCCCCAGATTGCCCTTCCAGGCGCCCCACAGGCCATAGCCTTTTTAATGGCCAATCCATTTTTCTACAGTGTCCATTTAGACACCTAGACCAGAAAACTCTCACTAAAGATTCTATGTGCTGGTAAGATGATCATATCACATGAGTAACATGAGAGGCTTGAGGGGTAGTGTTTGGAGGAAAGCAAATTATAGAAATGGAACTATTTTAGAAATATTAACAACCCCACCACTAACTTCCTACCCTGCTCCATATACCACCAGAATGTTGCTTATAAATTTACATCACCTAATTTCACTTGCTTTGTTATTCACTCATTAAACATTCAGCAAATATTTATTGAGTATGCATGAAGTGACAGGCTTTATGCTTAATGCCTGCAACACATTAAAGAACAAAATAAATTCCCTTTATTTTACCTTATTATACAGATATTGCAAGATTTGCAAGTTCCTTAATAGCAAAATGCATTTTCTTTTGTTCAAGTACTTAGTCTCTCCCTACTCTGGCCTAATGAATATTTGCTAAAATTAATGTAATTGAATGAAATAGGACAGATTAGAATGAAATACAATGTGTTCTGACCCCACATCCTACACCCAGGTCATGTTTGTCTTAGGCTGTTTAGGGCTTAAATAGAGGCAATGAAGAATGGCAAATGTAGCAAACAACTGAAAATATGTCAGTGTTTCCCAAAGTAAGATCTTTAGGGTTGCCTGGGTGGCTCAAGAGGTTGAGCGGCAGAGGGTGCCTGGGTGGCTCAGTGGGTTAAAGCCTCTGCCTTTGGCTCAGGTCGTGATCCCAGGGTCCTGGGATGGAGCCCCGGAGTGCTCGGCGGGGAGCCTGCCTCCCCCTCTCTCTGTTCCTCCCTCTTTTCCTACTTGTGATTTCTGTCTGTCAAATAAATAAAATCTTAAGAAAAAAAAAAAAAAAGAGGCTGAGCGGCAGGCTCCTGAATTCAACTCAGGTCATGATCTCAGGGTCCTGGGATGGAACCCTGTATCAGGCTATACAATTAATTGGAAGTCAGCTTGAGCTTCTCTCCCTCTGGCCCCACATCCCTGCCATGTGCTTTCTCCCTCCCTCTCTCTTTCTCTCTCTCTCTCTCAAATAAATACATCTTTAAAAAAAAAAAAGAACTTTAAGCCATAAGCATCAGAATCATCTCAGATATTTTTTAAAAGTCAAAATTCTATAACAGCAGTGCAGATCTACTAAAAGGAAATCTCCCAAGGAAGTCTGCAGGCATCCTGGAGACTCTTCAGCACATTCAGGTTTGAAAACCACTGCTTTTAACCTCAAGTCATAGCTGGAGACAATAAAACAATATTTGTTTTATTTGGCGCTCTGTTCTCAGAGCACCAAATCACTTATAAATGACTTATTTTTGTATCTCTTCAGTTGACTCAAGTTCAATTGCTACTACTTGGTAGACAAATGACAATTTTTTTAAAGGCTCTTTAGATAAGGTCCTGGAGTTGAGATGTTATCTGGAGCTTATCAAGCATCTGATTTGGCCATTGACTTTTCTGGAAGTTCTGCAAAGAGCAAACAGCTTTTCTCCAAAACTATCTAGTGATGACTTTCTTTGGTTCTTTTATTTTATCTGAATAATTAACTCAAGTAAATGCAGCTTTTTGGTCTAAAAAAAAAAAAACAAAAACAAAAAAAGGAAACCAGGGAATATTTGAGTTGGAGAGGTCACTAAGAACATCTAGTCAAGCTTCTACTGAATAGTGAAAAACCAAAGCTAAGGGAGGAAACAGAGCTAACAGATCTGGGACTGGGGCACAAGGCTCCTTCCTGACTCCAGCATATAGGCTTTTCTCTTGAACCTTAATTTAAAAGACTGTATATAGCTTGGATAGATTATTCACCAGGGCTTGAGCACTGCTCAGGGTCCTACTTCTGTTATGTAGATTAAGGACTGGAATTTGAGCACTGCAATCATTGAAAGCAATCACAGGTATACCCTAAAACCATTGAAAAAATTGTCTCTCCCTTCTGCCATGTTGTCAGGATTCATGATGTAGAGCACTGCATAATGGGAATCCAACGTCTTCTAGACTGTGAATGGGGACTGCCCAAGGATTGCAAACACAAGGTGCTTGGAAGTCACTCACTTTCTTCTCACACTTTTCATGAAGCCTGAAAGACACAGTTGAACCTAAGGGTCTTTTACCATATTTTCCTTCTCAAGGTCAGCTACTTTATTCTCTCCTTGTAGCCATTGTGAGAGAGTAGAAAATGCTTAACGTTTGGAATAAAAAAGATCTGAATAGGAATTCTGTCTTCTCCATTAATTCTTAATTTTGTTTTTGTAGGCAAGCCATTTCTCTTCTATGTGCCTCAGTTTCTTCATCCTCTCATAGGGATGATGATATCATAACAGAGAGTTGACGATTAAATGAGATAACACATGTAAAGCACATAATCTTATTATTAATAGATGTGAATTTCCTTCAAAGTAGCTGGATGCCAAAATATTATTTATAGTCAGAGATGTGCCAGCAAGGGCTAGCTTCATAGGCATGTGACCTGTAAAATTTCCCAGGTGCCATGCTTAGAAGACCCCACACAAACAAGGGTTAATGTTTTGCTGTTACCATCCTGAAATTCTTCTTCTTCTTTTTTTTTAATAGCAGGCCCTCATTACATTTTACACTAGGTCCTGCAAATTGTGTAGCTGAGAATCCATGTGTAGGTGAGAAGCCATGCCACAGGAAAGTAAAAAGGGTATATCGGGATAAGGAGGCATTCTAACAGTGAAAAAACACTTGTTTTGGAGTTGATAGAAGTGGGTTTAAATTCCAACTATGCCACTAATTTGCTTTTTGATATCAGGCATTTTCTTTCATCTCTCAGATGGTCTGTTTCTCTATTTTGACAATATGGATTTTCATTTGATAATGTCTCAGCTGTGACATCCCAGTATTCTCTCATTAACATTGGGAAAAGCATTAATGCAGCTTGGAGCTCCCTTATTGTATCTTGGAGAACCAGTATTTGTTAGAGGTCAGCTTTGAGTGGGGGGGGGTGGGGGCTGAGGGTGGTTTGTGGCAGTGGGAACTGTTGCTGCAGTAGTGAACCCTTTCACAACAGCACTGTTTTGTCATTTTGCACCCAGATTTCCGTTGGCTAACCTCAGCCTTATCTTCCTCATTTCTGTTTCCTCTTGAAGACACCAAAGGCCCTTCAAAACACACGGCTTTCCTACTCCAGGCAAAAAGCTCAATTACATCTGGCCTCTGAAGTTTGTCTCATCACCAGGGAACCTTTGCCTCCTCTGAGAACAAGGCACCACTCCAGTAACAGGTATAATATCTGTTTGTTCTCTCTGCTTGAATTCCCAGTTTGAGGTAGTGTCCGTGGCTACCAAATATGGCTTGGACCTGCCTATCACACTTTCCTTATACTCTCTTCAGAGATTCTGGGTCAAGAGTGGGTGAGAGGAAGGTTCCCAGTGGTCTTCTATCCTAAAAATTCTAATAGTGAGAAGGGAGGATGACATTTCTTCTTTAAACATGCTTTTAAAGAGATAGCCTCATGGAAGTGGAATATTTTCTGGACTCAGGGGTCAGGAAATTGAGTAGTAGCCCTGATTTTGCCATTTACCTAGATATGCTTTTAGTTTTTATAACCCTTATTTTGATGGTTGTCAACTCTCTGTTGAGAAAGGACATGAGTGATGCTGAGTAAATATTTCTGGGTGGGGCTGAATGTGGTAATGAACCATGCCTAAAAAAATCCATACTGCCTCCAGTATATATGAGGAGGCCCAACTGGATGAGGTGCAGTGCAAGTCCTGTTGTTTGTTGTGTTAACCTTGCCAGGGTAGGTCAAGGGACAAAGGATGTTGTTTTATGTAGTATTTTAGATCAAGGGAAGAGCTTTCAGAGTTCCTTAATATTATTATGCAGTATTTGTATCTTCTTCCTATGGGTCTGACCAGCCTTTCTCAACTGAACCTGATTTTCTTATGTATACTATTGTGGAGAGTCAGGGACTAGAACATCAAGAGTGGAAATAAAACCTACCTAGTTTCAGCTCAGCCACTGACTCCTTCCATTAATACTAGAGTAAAATGGTCTCTAAGCCTCTTAATACTCTTTGAGTGTACTAAGAAGAAATCTTTAGCCACTTCATCTCTCTCTCTCTCTCTCTCTCTCTCTCTCTCTCTCTCTCTCTCTCTTATGAAGTCAGAAAGGGCTTTCAGAAGGATACTGACACCTCCAGTTTATCCAAGTCTTCTCATAGGAGGTGGTAACCAATGAGGGTAATGAGAGAAAAATGCACCAGTCCAGTTCTCTGTCTTGCCATCCTGAACTCAAACTCCATTAATCATATTTCTTGGCTAGGCACACCCACAGGGTCTGAGCCAAAGTGCCTGAGACCAACTATATGGGAAGCTCTGGAAAGCTCAACAAACCCTTTCCTAACAATTCTGCCAGGTAAGTCTTCTTTTCCCCATTTCCAGAGAAGACATCTGAAGCTCAAAGAAAGATTTTCCCTATGTCGTGATTGGCTGGTTGGTACCCAAGGCATTAGAATCCAAGTTTGTATTACTCTTCACACTATAACATATATGGTGGACACACACTTCTGGGTGGCTTGAGGTGGATTGACTAGGAACAGAAGTGAGGGGATGGGAAAAACTCTTTGTAGTCTTATATTTTAAATCACTCCTAGATCTCAAATTTGAGAAGCATGTCACCCTCTCACCAACATACATTAAACCAAAAGAGTTGAGTTTTTTGTTTGTTTTGTTTTTAAAACAGCAATGTTGTTGTTGCTGCTGCCACTATTGTTGTTGTTGTTCCTGAAAGACAAGTCCCTCTACCTTGTCTTAACTGGGAGAGGTCATTCTGACCTCATGGGGCAGTTTTCTATTCCTGACAATCTTGCAATGTTTGCCACTTTTCATCCCAGTATTTAATATAGGCCAGCTACTATCTCACAGATCAATTGCCACAGTAGGGAGGGTGAGACATTTGACACAGACAACCTGGAATTTTTTATCAACAGGATCTGTCTGTTACCAAGGGAACTTCCCTAGAAGTTCCAGACCTGACCATGTTGCTGGCAGCTTCCTCATTTCCCTAATGGCTGTGGGTGGAAAGATCTGTGTGCCTCATTGCCATGTTTGCTCCTTGTCTTTGCCATCCTTGTGCATGTGTCTCCCTTTTCCCAGAGAGATATACATAACAGGGAGGTAACAGAACCAATGAGGAAATCTGAGAGGCACAATGGAGTGATATAGGGCACAGCCTAAACTGTGAACCACTTGTATAATCTTTAGCAACTCTCTTCCTCAGTATGAACCTTAATTTCCTTATTTGTATGAGTGGGTAAGATTAGATGATGGTCATTTTATAGCTGCCATTCTTGAGTCCTGATGGGGCAAGTGGGGCCATGTTAAGCAAACCTGAGACCATAAAGCATTCCTGTTTCATCTGTCCTGACCCTGTTAAATCAATTATCAATGGCCCTTGCTTTCCTTCTGGTAGCACAACCACCATTTTTGAACATTTGTTATATATCAAATACTGAATTAAAGGTTTTATATACATTATTTCATGCCATTTTCACAATAACTTATTAGGGAAGTACTCATACCCATTTTGTGCATGTAGAAAACAAGCTCAGAGAGATGAAATAATTTATCTGAGGTTTCCTAGCTGCTTAATGACAGAGCCAAAATTCAAGCACATGTTTAACCTCAAAGTCTATGTTCACAACTACAAGACTGTGGGAGGGTTGAGAAGGGGGTATGGACACTGACTCTGGGATCTAATTCCTTCCTGAGGTCAGAAAGGCAAGACAATGACCAAATTCCCTCCCTACTGCACATAGGAGCCCCAGTGAAGCTTGAAACACCAAGAAATGCCATAGCTATAGTACATAGGCCTGAGGACACCAACTTGAGCCCTCGGGCCTCATCTGTGATCTCAACTTAGCCTTCCCATAGGATCCATCTTCTGACTGGAATCCTTATGTCTATTTTGCTCACTTCCATATTCTGATGTTTCAGCTAGTCCTTATCCTCTGCAGTTTCTCTGGGGCTCAGGGTGTGACTCCTTTTTCTTTCTTTCCCTCCAGGGTCACATCTCCCAGGAAGATTTTGCCTCCCCACTGAAGCCCCTGGTCTGGCCTCCTGCAGTGTCATGCTCCGTGTATTTGACAAGCTGAGTTGGACACTCCATGTGGCAGAGTGTCAGTTTGTCAAATACCCCAAGTGCGGCACATGCCTAACAGCTCCAGGCCAGGGTAGTTGGGATATAACAAATAAACTGCTGCTGGATACAAGATCACTTGCCAAACAAAAACTAAGCTCTCACAAGTTATTTTCAGTGACTTTGAAGGGACTGAAGCATTGTATCTGAGGTTGCCAGGGGGAAAGTGAGATGATTCTTGAAGCTCCAGCCTATACTGTTTCTATATTGTCAGAACCTGAGGGAGGGATAATGGTCTTGGAAAAGTACATAGGGCCTAGGGATGGAAGTGCTCTTTGATTCATATTTCCTTTCTTCACATTACTCTACAGAATCTTCCAGTAAGGATACCAGAATTTTCACACAAGCTTCATGACAGGGCTTAGAAACTTACTTTCCTAATTCTCAGCTTTTTTTTAAATTTATTTTTTATTTATTTTCAGCATAACAGTATTCATTATTTTTTCACCACACCCAGTGCTCCATGCAATCTGTGCCCTCTTTAATACCCACCACTTGGTACCCCAACCTCCCACCCTCCCCGCCACTTCAAACCCCTCAGATTGTTTTTCAGAGTCCATAGTCTCTCATGGTTCACCTCCCCTTCCAATTTCCCCCAACTCCCTTCTCCTCTCTAACTCCCCATGTCCTCCATGCTATTTGTTATGCTCCACAAATAAGTGAAACCATATGATAATTAACTCTCTCACACATTTTGTTTAGCATAATCCCCTCCAGTTCCATCAACATCAATGCAAATGGTGGGTATTCATCCTTTCTGATGGCTGAGTAATATTGCATTGTATATTCCATTGTAAATATGAACCACATCCTCTTTATCTATTCATGTGTTGAAGGGCATCTGGATTCCTTCCACAGTTTGATCATATGGTTTCACTTATATGTGGAACATAAGAAATAGCATGGGGGACATTAGGAGAAGGAAGGGGAAAATGAAGGGTGAAAATCAAAGGGGGAGATGAACCATGAGAGACTATGGACTGAGGGTTTCAGAGGGGTGGGGATGGGGAGATGGGTTAGTCCAGTGATGGATATTAAAGAGGGCATGTATTGCATATAGTAGGTGTTACATGCAAACAATGAACTATGGAACACTACATCAAAAACTAATGATGAGCTGTGTGGTGACTAACATAACATAATTAAAAAAAAAAAACTGGAAGAGATTATGCTGAGTGAAATAAGTCAAGCAGAGAGGGTCAATTATCATATAGTTTCACTTATTTGTGGAGCATAACAAATAGCATGGAGGACATGGGGAGTTAGAGAGGAGAAGGGAGTTTGGGG
>NC_081575.1:73190739-73202212 GCF_022355385.1 Mustela nigripes | reverse complement strand
TGTGTGTGTGTGTGTGTTTTGTATATTTCTGTTTTGTTTCTTATTTGATTCATTCTTATTTTGTTTTGTTGTTTTTAGTTCTTGTTTTTACCCCTGTTGTTCTTGCTATTACTGTATTTCCTTTTTCTTTTATTTGTTTTCTTGATAAAATGACAAGATGGAGAAATTCAACCCAAAAGAAAGAACAGGAAGTAGAACTGACTGCCAGGGATTTAATCAATACATATACAAGAGAGATATCTGAACTAGAATTTAAAACAACAATTATAAGGATACTAGTTGGGCTTGAAAAAAAAACATGGAGAATACTAGAAAATCCCTTACAATAGAAATAAAAGAACTAAAATCTATTCAGGTCAAAATTTAAAATATTATTACCAAGATGCAGTTACAAATGAAGGTTTTAACAGTGAATATAAATGAGGCAGAAGAAGAGAGTCAGTGATATAGAAGGTAAAATGATGGGAAATAAGGAGGCTGAAAAGAAGGGGAAAGACAAGTATTGGATTACAAAGGGAGACTTAGAGAACTCAGTGATTCCATAAAGCAAACTACTACCCAGATAATAGAGGTGCCAGAAGATGAAGAGAGAGAGAGGGGCAGAAGGTTCATTTTGACAATTTGTAGTTGCAAACTGCCCTAATTTGGGGAAGGAAACAGGCATTCAAGTCCAGGAGGCACAGAGTACCCCACTCAAAATTAATAAAAATAAGTCAATACCTTGACATAAGATAGAGATGCTTGCAAATTTCAAAGATAAAGAGAAAATCCTGAAAATAGTTTGGGACAAGAGGTCCTTAACCTACAAGGGTAGAAACATAAGGCTGGCAGCAGACCTATCCACAAAGACCTGGCAGGCCAGAAAGGAATGGCATGATATATTCAAAGTGCTAAATAGGAAAAATATGCAGCCAAAAATACTTTATCCATCAAGGCTCTCATTTAGAATAGAAGAAGAGGTCAAAAGTTTCTAGGACAACAGAAACTAAAGGAATTTATGAACACTTAAGCAGGCTTACAAGAAATATTAAAGGGGTTACTTTGAGTGAAGATAGAGCCAAAAGGTAACAAAGGTCAGAAAGGAACAGAGGGAATCAACAGAAACAGCAACTTTATAGGAAATACAACGACACTAATTTCATATTTTTCAATAATTACTCTGAATGAAAATTGACTCAAATACTTTTGATACTTTAATCAAAAGACATATGGTATCAGATTGGATTAACAAAAAAGAAGGCTCAAATACTATTGACTCAAATGCTATTGACTCAAATACTTTTTGATACTTTAATCAAAAGACATACGGTATCAGATTGGATTAACAAAAAAAGAAGGCCCACCAATATACTGACTACAAAAGACTCATTTTAGACCCAAAGAAATCTCAAGATTGAAAATGAGGGGGTGAAGAACACATTTACCATGCTAATGGGCATTAAAAAAAAAAAAAGCTAGAGTAGCAATCTGTAAATCAAAAGAACTAGATTTTTAAACCAAAGGCAGTAATAAGACATAAAGGACACTATATCATAAGGAAAGGGCCTATCCAACAAGAAGATCTAACAATTGTAAATACTTTTGCCCTAAATTGGAAGCAGCAAAACATATAAATAAATTAATAGCAAAATTAAATAAACTCATTGATAATAATACAATAAGAGTAGGGGATGTTAATACCTCATTTACTGCAATAGACAGATAATCTAAGCAGATCATCAAAGAAACAAGGGCTTTGAATAACATAGTAGACAAGATGGACTTAACAGATATTTTCAGAGCATTTCATCCTAAAGCAGCAGAATACATATTCTTTTCAAGTGCATATGGAACACTCTCCAAAAAATAATCACATACTTGGTTGCAAATCAGGTCCCAACTGGTAGCAAAAGACTGAGATTATACCATGCATATTTTCAGACCACAATGTTTTGAAACTTGAAGTCAAAGACAAGACAAATTTGAAAGAAACACAAACACAAGGAAGTTAAAGAGCATCGTAATAAAGAATGAATGGGTGAACCAAGAAATTAAATAAGGATAAAAAAATACATGGAAGGAAATGAAAATGAAAACATGACATTTCAAACCTTTGGGATGAAGCAAAGATGGTCTTATGAAGGAAGTATATAGCAATACAGGAATTTTTCAAGAAACAAGAAAAGCCTCAAATATACAATATAACCTTACACTAAAAGGAACTGGTAAAAGAAAATTAAATAAAGCCTAAATCCAGCAGAAGAAGAGAAATATAGTCCTTAGACTATATAAGAGCTCAATGTTATAGAAATGAAAAAAAAAATAGCAGACTAGATCAATAAAGCTAGGAGCTGGGCCTTGAAAGAATTATTTAGATCAATAAACACCTATCCAGACTTATCAACAAGAAAAGAGAAAGGAATAAATAAGATCAAATAAATAAAATCATGAATGAAAAAGGACAGATCACAGTCATCATTGAAGAAATACAAAGAAATACAGGAGAATAGTATGAGAAATTATATGCCAACAAATTAGGCAATCTGGAAGATATGGATGCATTCCTAGAAACATATAAACTACAAAAACTGAAAGAGGAAGAGAGTGAAAACCTAAACAGACCCATAACTAGCAAAACAATCGAATGAGTAATCAATAATATCCCAACAAACAGGAGTCCAGCATCTGATGGTCTCCCAGGGAACTTCAACCAACCATTTAAATAATTAATAACTATTATTCTAAAATTGTTTCAAAAAATAGAAAGGGAAAGAAAACTTCCAAATTCCTATGAGGTTAGAATTACTTTGACCCACAAACCAGAAAAATACCTCACCAAAAAGGAGAATTACAGACCAATATCCCTGATGAACAAGGATGCAAGAATTCTTAACAAGATACTAGCTAATAGGATTCAACAGTACATTAAAAGGATTATTCACCATGACCAAATGGGATTTATTACTGGGCTTCAAGGGTGATTCATCATCCACAAATGCATGTGGTACACCACTATGGATAAAGGAAAAGAACAAATCAGTGATATAGAAGATAAATTTATGGAAAATAATGAAGCAGAAAAGGAGAGGGGAAAATATTTGATCATGAATGTAGACTTAGGGAACTCAGTGACTCCATAAAGCATAATCACATTTTTATCATAGGATTCCCAAAAGAAGAGAGGAGAAAAGGGACAGATGGTTTATTTGTGCAAATTATAGCTGAAAATGTCCCTAAACTGGGGAAGGAAAATGACTTCAAAATACAAAACACACAGAGAACTCCTATCAAAATCAATAAAAAGCCAGCCAACACCAAGACATATCATAAAAAAAAAAAAAAATTCACAAAATACACAGACAAGGAACAAATCCTGAAAGGTGCAAGGGGGGAAAAAAAAGACCTTTAACCTAAGGCAAATCAGGGTCACAGCAAATCTCTCCACAGAAAATTGGAAGAGAAGAAAAAAAAGTAACATGATATATTAAATGTTCTGAATTAGGGGAAAAATGCAATAAAAAATACTTTATCCAGCAAATCTGTCATTCAAAATACAAGGAGAGATATAGTTTCTCATAAAAACAAAATGTAAAGGAGTTCATAACCACTAAACCAGCCCTCCAAAAAATAATAAACAGGACTCTGTGAGTGGAAAAAATAGACCAAAAGCAACAAAGACTAGAAAGGAACAGGGAACATCAACAGAAATACCAATTTTACTAACATAATTGAGCTAAATTCATATCTATCTATGATCACTCCAAATTTAAATGGACTAAATCTTCCAAACAAAAGACATAAGATATCAGAATGGGAAAACAAACAAACAAACAAGACCGATTTATATGCTGGACACAAGAGACTCATTTTAAACCTAAGACACTTGCAAGTTGAAAGGAAGGGGATGGAGAATGATCTATTATTCTAATGGACATCAAAGAAAAGCTAAAGTAACCATACTTAAATTAGACAAACTAGACTTCAAAAAAAATACACTATTTTCATTGATTCTTCTCCTACCCACTTAAGCCCCCATGTTGCATCACCACTTCCTCATATCAGGGAGATCATATGATAGTTGTCTTTCTCTGCTTGACTTATCTCGCTAAGCATGATACACTCTAGTTCCATCCATGTTGTCACAAATGGCAAGATTTCATTTCTTTAGATGGCTGCATAGTATTCCATTGGGTATATATACCACATATTCTTGATCCATTCATCTGTTGATGGACATCTAGGTTCTTTCCATAGTTTGGCTATTGTGGACATTGCTGCTATAAACATTCGGGTGCACGTGCCCCTTTGGATCACTACGTTTGTATCTTTAGGGTAAATACCCAATAGTGCAATTGCTGGATCATAGGGTAGTTCTATTTTCAACATTTTGAGGAACCTCCATGCTGTTTTCCAGAGTGGCTGCACCAGCTTGCATTCCCAAGGGGGTGGGATTATGGACATTGGGGAGGGTATGTGCTTTGGTGAGTGCTGTGAAGTGTGTAAACCTGGCGATTCACAGACCTGTACCCCTGGGGATAAAAATACATGTTTATAAAAAAAATAATAAAAAATTAAAAAAAAACACTAGTAATAGATGAAGAAGGGCACTATATCTTAATTAAGAAGTCTATCAATCAAGAAAATATAAAAATTTCAAATATTTATGCCCCAAACTTGGAAGCACTCAAATATAAAATCAATTAATAACAACCCTAAGGAAACTCACTGATGATAATACAATGATAGTAGGGGAACTTAACATTTTATTTACAGCAATTGACAGATCATCTAAGCAGAAAATAAACAAGGGAATAATGGACTTTAATGACACACTGGATAAGATGGACATAACAGATAAATTCAGAATACTTAATCCTTAAACAGAATATATATTCTTTCCAAGTACACATGGAGCATTATCCAAAATACATCACATACTGGGTCATAAACCAGGCTTCAGAAAATACAAAAAGATTGAGATCATACCATGCATATTTTCAGACCACAATGCTATAAAACTTGAAGTCAACTATATGAAAAAAAATTTGTAAAGACCAAAAATACATGGAGGTTAAAAACATTCTAGTAAAGGATGAATGGTTTAACTATAAAACTAAAGAAGAAATTTAAAAAGTACATGGAAGCAAATGAAAATGAAAACAGGACAGTCCAAAATATTTTGGATGCAACAAAGGCAGTCCTAGGAGGGAAGTATATAGCAGCACATCAAGCAAGAAAAGTATCAGATACAAAATATAACCTTACACCTAAAGGAGCTAGAAAAACAATAGAAAGTAAAACCTAAATCAACAGAAGATGGGAAATAATAAAGATTAGAACAACAAGAAATATAGAAACAAACAAGAAACAGTAGAATGGATCAACCAAATGAGAAGGTACTTCCTTGAAAAAAATGATAAAATCGATAAATTTCATAAAATTCTATAAAGTCTATAAAGTCTAGCCAGCCTTATCAAAAGAGAAAGAGAGAGAGAGAGAGACAAAGGGCACAAATAAGTAAAAATAATGAATGAGAGAGGAGAGGTCACAGCCAAAACAGAAATAAAAACTATCACAAGAGAATACTGTGAAAAATCATATTTCAAAACAGCTGAGCAATCTGGAAGAAATGCAAAATTACTATAAACTTACAAACTACCAAAACTAAAACTGGAAGAAGAAAAATTTGAACAGTCCCATAGCCAGCAAAGAAATTGAATCAGTAATCACACTTGATTCCAAAACCAAAGACTCCACTAAAAACAAGAATCACAAATCATTATCACTGATGCAAAAAACGGATGCAAAAATTCTCAACAAGATGCTAGCAAATGGAATCCAAATTTACATTAAAAGAATTATTCACCCCAGTCAAGTGGGATTTATTCCTTGGCCTGTAGGGGTGATTCGATATTCACAAATTAATTAATGTGATATACTACAATAATAAAAGAAAGGATATGAACTACAGTATCCTCTCAATAGATACAGAAAAAGCATTTCTTAAACATGCCATCCATTTTTAGATAAAAACCCTCAACAAAGTAAGGATAGAGGGAATATATCATAAAATCATAAAATATATATATATATATATATATTTTTTTTTTTTCCTCTATGATCAGAAAGAAGATGGGTATGTCCCCTCTCACAATTATTATTTAACATAGTACTGGAAGACCTAGGCTCACCAAATAGGCAACAAAAAGACAAAAAAGAGGCATCCAAAATGTCAAGGAAGAAGTCAAACATTAACTGCTTGTAGATGACATGATGCTCTAGGTAGAAAACCTGAAACACACACACACACACACAAAATGCTAGAACTAATACACGAATTCAACAGTCATAAGATATAAAATCAACATACATAAACCTGTTGCATTTCTATGCACCAATAATGAACCAGCAGAAAGAAAAATCAAAGAATTGTTCCCACTAATCTTTGCACCAAAACCCATAAGATACTTAGGAATAAACCTACCCAAAGAGGTAAAAGATGTGCACTTTGAGACTGCACTTTGAGACTTATGAAAGAAATTGAATAGGACACAAAGAAATTGAATAGGACACAAAGAAATGGAAAAACATTCCATGCTTATGGATTGAAAGAACAAGCATTTTTAAAATACCTGTACTAAAAAAGGCAATCTACACATTTAATGCAATTCTTATCAAAATACCAACAGCATTTTTCACAGAGCTAGAATTTCCCTAAAATTGGTATGGAACCACAGAAGATCCCAAATAGCCAAAGCAATGTTGAAAAAGAGAAACCAAGCTGGAGGCACCATGATTCCAGACTTCGAGGTATATCACAAAGCTATAGTCATCAAGACAATATGGTAGTGACACAAACAGACACATAATCAATGGAATAGAATAGAAAACCCAGAAATAGACTCAGAACATTATAGTCATTTAATCTTCAAGAAAGCAGGAAAAATAAACCAATGGCAAAAAGAGACTCTTCAACAAATGGTGCTGGGAAAACTGGACAGCAACATGCAGAAGAATGAACCTGGACCACTTCCTTACACCATACAGAAAAATAAATTAAAAATGGATGATGATGCATGGAGCACTGGGTGTGGTGCAAAAAAACAATGAATACTGTTATGCTGAAAAGAAATAAAAAAATTAAAAAAGGGATGATGACCTAAATTTGAGACAGAAAACCATAAAAATCCTAGAAGGGAACACAGGCAGCAACTTCTTTTACCTGAGCCATAGCAATTTCTCAGTAGGCAGGTCTTTGGAGGCAAGGGAAACAAAAGGAAGTATGAACTATTGGTACTTCAGCAAGATAAAATGCTTTTGCACAGCAAAGGAAACAATCTGAAAAACTAAAATACAGCCTTTGGAACAGGAGATGACATTTGCCAATGACATATCAGATAAAGAGGTAGTATTCAAAATCTATAGATAACATATTTCTTTTTGAAATTCAGAAGAATTTTTAATTCACCCAGAAAGAACCAAAATGACTTTCCTCACCCACATCGAGGGTTTATGAGCATCTTCCCCTCTTATTCTTCCGCTAGTATTTCTGTGTATTTGTTTTTGTATTTTACTATATAAATCTTATTCTTGCGGTTCATTTTACTTAGGTTTTTCTTTTTCTTTCTTGTATTTTACTTTAGTCTAATTTTTTTTTATGTTATGTTAGTCACCATACAATACATTAATTTTTTTTTTTAAATTTTTTATTTTTTATAAACATATATTTTTATCCCCAGGGGTACAGGTCTGTGAATCACCAGGTTTACACACTTCATAGCACTCACCAAATCACATACCCTCCCCAATGTCCATAATCCCACCCCCTTCTCCCAAACCCCCTCCCCCCGGCAACCCTCAGTTTGTTGTGAGATTAAGAGTCACTTATGGTTTTTTTGATGTAGTGTCCCATGATTCATTGTTTGCATATAACACCCAGTGCTCACAGTAATATGTGTCCTCCCTAATATCCATCACCGGGTTCACCCATCACTCCAATCTCCTCCCCTCTAAAAACCTCAGTTTGATTTCAGGAGTCCATAGTCTCTCATGGTTCATCTTCCCTCTGATTTTCCCCACTTCATTTTTCCCTTTCCTCTACTAATGTCCTCCATACTATTCCTTATGTTCCACATATGAGTTTAACTATATAATAACTGTCTTTCTCTGCTTGAGTTGTTTCACTTAACATAATCTCCTTCAGTTCCATCCCTGTTGATGCAAATATTGGGTATTCATCCTTTCTGATGGCTGCGTAATATTCTATTGTATATAAGTACCACATCTTCTTTATCCATTCATCTGTTGAAGGGCATCTTGGCTCATTTAACAGTTTGGGTATTGTGGACATTGTTGCTATGAGCATTGGGGTGCAGGTGCCCCTTCTTTTCACTACACCTGTGACTTTGGGGGTAAATAACCAGTAGTACAATTTCTGGGTTATAGGGTATTTCTATTTTTAACTTTCTGAGGAACCTCCACACTGTATTCCAAAGTGGTGTACAAATAACATATTTCACTCACCACCCAAATAATCCAGTTAAGAAACGGGCAGAAAACATTAACTGACATTTTTCCGAAGAAGATATCCAGATGCCTGACAAACATGAAAAGTTACTCAACATGACTCATCAGGAGGGAAATACAAATTAAAACTACATGGAGATATCACCCCACACCTTTCAGAATGGCTAAAAAAACAACAATACAAGAAACAACAGATACTGGAAAGGGTGAGGGAAAGGGGAAACCTGCTACACTAGTGTTGGGAATGCAAACTGGTGAAGCCACTCTGGAAAGGAGTATGGAGCTTCTTGTATAAGTTAAGAATTTAAGAAACCTATGATCTAGCAATTGTATTACTAGGTATTTACTCAAAGAATACTAAAATATAGATTTGAAAGGGTAGATCCATCCATTTTTTATAGAAACATATCAACTAAAGGTAAACCATGGAAAGAGCCTGAGTGTCCATTGACTGATGAATGGATAAAGAATAGATGATGTATATATCACAATGGAATATTACTTAACCATTAAAAGAATGAAATATTGCCATTTTCAATAACATGGATGGAGCAATAGTGTATTATGCTAAGTGAAATGCCAGTCATAGGAAAACAGATACCATATGATTTCATTCATATCCAGAATTTAAGAAACAATACAAATGAACATATGGGAACATATGGGAAGGCCAAGAAGAGGGAAGGAAGCAAACCATAAAAGGATCTTAGCTATCAAGAACAGAGTTGATGGAGGGACTTTTGAAGGGGATTGGCTAAACAGGTAATAGATATTAAGGAGGGCAATTGTTGCACTAAATATTGAGTGTTAGATAGATGTGATGAATCACTAAATTCTATACCTGAAACCAAATGAATTTTACCATATATGTTAACTAACTATAATTTAAATAAAAATTGAAAACCTTCCTTTTTACCTTCCTCAAGACCAAAAGCTTCTGCACAGTGAAGGAAACAGTAAAAAAAAAAAAAAATAGGCAACCCACAGAATGGGAGAAGATATTTGCAAATGACACTACAGACAAAGGGCTGATATCCAAGATATTTAAAGAACTCAAACTCAACACACAAAAAACAAATAATCACATCAAAAAATGGGCAGAAGACATGAACAGACACTTCTCCAAAGAGGACATACACATGGCCAACAGACATATGGAAAAATGTTCAGCATCATTAGCTATCAGGGAGATTCAAATCAAAACCACATTGAGATACCACCTTACACCAGTGAGAATGGCCAACATTAACAAGGCAGTAACCAACATGTGTTAGAGAGGATGTGGAGAAAGGGGAACCCTCTTACACTGTTGGTGGGAATGCAAGTTGGTGCAGCCACTTTGGAAAACAGTATGGAGATTCCTTAAGAAGTTAAAAATAGAGCTACCCTATGACCCTACAATTGCACTATTGGGTATTTACCCCAAACATACTGATGTAATGAAAAGAAGGGCCATCTGTACCCCAATGTTCTGAGCAGCAACGGCTACAGTTGCCAAACTGTGGAAAGAGCCAAGATGCCCTTCAACAGATGAACGGATCAAGAAGATATGGTGCATATATGTATTGGAATATTATGCTTCCATCAGAAAGGATGAATGCCCAACATTCGAATCAACATGGATGGGACTGGAGGAGACTATGCTGAGTGAAATTAGTCAAGCAGAGGGATTCAATTATCATATGGTTTAACTTACTTTTGGAGCATAAGGAATAACGTGGATGACATTAAGAGAAGGAAAGGAAAAGTGAATTGGGGGAAATTGAAAGGGGAGACAAAGCATGAGAGACTGTGGACTCTGACAAACAAACTGAGGGTTTTGAAGGGGAGGGAGGTGGGGGGTTAGATGAGCCTGGTGGTGGGTGTTAAGGATGGAACATATTGCATGGAGCACTGGGTGTTGTGCACAAACAATAAATCTTGGAACACTGAAAAAATAAAATAAAAGTTAAAAAAAAAGAGGAAATAAAAATAATAAAACTGAAGTTACTTTAAAATAATGATGAATATCTAACATTTACATTGACATGGATAGGACTGGAGGGTATTATGCTAAATGAATGAAATAAGTGAGGCAGAGAAAGAAACTCATCATAGGGTTTTACTCATATGAGAAATACAATAAAATAGCCCAGGGGATCATAGAGGAAGGGAGGAAAAAATTAATGGGAAGAAATCAGAAGGGTGACAAACCATTAGAGACTCTTGGCTCTGGGAAACAAACTGAGGGTTGTGGAAGGGGGGGTGCTGGGACAATGGGGTAACTGGGTGTTGGGCATTAAGGAGGGCACATGACTTGATGAGCACTGGGGTGTTATAGGCAACTGATGAAACATTGAACACTACATCTGAAAATAATGATGTACTCTATGTTGGCTAATTGAATTTAAATTTAAAAAAGCACATTTAATGGTAAGACTGAATGCTTTTCCACTAAGATCCAAAACAAAACAGTAATGTCCACTCTAACCATGATTATTTGCAACTGTACTGAAGGTTTTTGCCAGGGAAATTATGTGAGAATTAACAAGCATCCATATTGGAAAAGAAGAATACAAATATTTACATCTTCAGATTACATTATCATATTTAGAATATCCTAAAGAATTAATAAAACAATGATTAGAACTAATAAATGAGTTTAGCAAGGTTAAAGGACTTAAGAAAAATATAAAAATATTTGTTGTATTTCTTTTTTTTAAATTAAATTTATTTCTTTTCAGCATGACAGTATTCACTATTTTTTCACCACACCCAGTGCTCCATGAAATCCAGGCCCTCTATAATACCCACCACCTGGTACCCCAACCTCCCACCCGCCCACCATTTCAACCCCCTCAGATTGTTTTTCAGAGTCCATAGTCTCTCATGATTCACCTCCCCTTCCAATTTCCCCCAAATCTCTTCTCCCTAACTCCCCATGTCCTCCATGCTATTTGTTATGCTCCACAAATAAGTGAAACCAAAT
>NC_081575.1:73178441-73187739 GCF_022355385.1 Mustela nigripes | reverse complement strand
GAGCCTGATGCGGGACTCGATCCCAGGACCCTGAGATCATGACCTGAGCCGAAGGCAGCGGCTTAACCCACTGAGCCACCCAGGCGCCCGTGAAGCAAATACTAAATTAAAAATAAAATTAAATAATTCTTTTATTCACACTCTTTGGGCATGTACTCAGGTTTCTCCTTCTTCAAAACATATTTCAAAAGAGTCTCCTAAATAGCTATCCCAACTGTGCTACAAACTTAAGGAAACCACTGGTCTGGGCTTCCAGGCCTGGATCTGTTATTTACTTCTTGTATGACTGTGGTAAGCAGAATAATGGTTATCCAAAGATGTTCATATCCAAATCCCCAGGATCTGTGAGTATTTAAGTTTAAATTATAAGAAGAAATTAAGGTTGCAGGTGTATTTAAGGTTGCGAGTTAGCTGACAGTGAGTTGGGGAGATTAGCTTGATTATCAGGGCAGGCTCAATGAAATCAACAGTGTCATTTAAAGTGGAAGAGGGAAACAAAAGAGATCAGAGTTAGAGAGAGACTTGAGGATGATACATTGTCAGCTTTGAAAATGGTGGAAGGCAGCCAAGAGCCAAGGAATGTGAGTAGCTTCTAGAAGCTGGAAAAAACAAAGAAACTGATTTTTACCCAGAGCCTCCAGGAAACAAAAAACAAAAAACAAAAAAAAAACACATCCCTGCTAATAACTTGACCTGAGCTCAATGTGTCAGATGTCTGATCATCAGCAGTGTATGATAATACATTTGCATTATTTTAAGGCACTAAGTTTGAGGCACTAATTTTTACAGCTGTCAGAGAAAAAATAAATATTGTGATGACTCAGGTGTAGTATTTTTTACCCATAAGTTCAATGAAAAGTTGTATAATGTCTAATATACTGCAGCTACAATATTCTGAATCTAGGCGATAAGATTAGGAGATAAAGAGGGGTAGGAATTCCATTGTCCTTAGGATTTTTTGCTGCAACTGGCTTTATTTTTACCAATCCCTAAAATACTTTGTCTTGGAAATCTGGAATATTACTCAGTCATAAAAAGGAATACAATTTTGTCATTTGTAAAAACATGGGTCAATCTAAAAGATATCAAGACATCATGCTAAGTGAAATAATTCAATCAGAGAAAGACAAATACCTTATGACTTTACTCATGTGGAATTTTAGAAACAAAGCAAAAGAACAAAGAAGAAAAGAAACAACAACAAAACAGATTTAAATATAGAAAACAAACTGGTGATTGCCATCACGGAATATTTAGGTGAAGGGGATTAAGAGTATAGTTATCATGATGAGCACTGTCAATGTATAGAATTGTTGAATAATTAAATTATTTACCTGAAATGAATATAGTACTGTGTTAATTATACTTGAATTAAAAAAAAATAAATTTAAAAAATCTGGTATTTGTGGTCCTCAGAACTGTGGTTGGAGCTGAGAAAACTCAATTTACATTTCTTGGTTTCCTGGTTGACCTATTCATTGTTTAGTAGCATATTCTTTCACATCAATGTATTTGTGGTTTTTCTAATTTTTCTTTTCGTGTGCTTGACTTCACTTTTCATAGTGTTGTGGTCAGAAAATATGACTGCTATGATTTCAATCTTTTTGCACTGGCCTTATTTGTGACCTAGTTTGTGATGTATTCTGGAAAGTGTCCCATGTGCACATAAAAAGAATGTGTATTCTGCTGCTTTAGGGTGGAATGAGAAAACCAAAGCTATAAACTGATGGAGATTAAAGGAAGGATCCCCCTTAGAAGGAGTCAAGGAGTAAACAAAACAAAACAAAAACTGATGGAGGATATAGGGCGCACACCCAATATCTGAGAATTCCCATTCTTCCTGGGTTATCTTCCCATTTTCTGAAACCAAGTCTCCAAAAATTATCTTCTAATTCCCTTGTGTTATTGGATGTTACTCTGCAAGAAGCATGGAGTTATGGAAGCCTTTAAGCCAAAGGTGGCAATGCAAAAATATCCCATAAAACAGGTTTGAAAGATGGCTATAAATAGGCAAAAAAACCCCTGTGCAACCAGAAGGGGAAAATTACATGGGCATTAAGGAATGCACAATTATTGAACATAATAAAAATAAGTTAAAAAGTCCTCTCCCCCACAAAAAAAAATTTAAAAAAAGTTAAGAAATCCACAATTAATGATACACAGAGGATGAAACCAGTCATGATAGTCATTACTATTTAGCATCAACTAATTGAAACAGATGCTTACTGTAAACCTGAATTCTCAGAAGTCCCCTGTTATACTAGACATCAACAACTTTTGTTGCGAGACCATGTGTGGTATGCGGAGTCCTAAGGGATAAGGTAGAGCAGCTCAGGTGATAATAGGTTGCTCAGTGATTAAGGAAATCATCTAATTATCAACTACTGTAACTTTTTTTTTCACTTTTAAACAATAAATGCAGTCATATTAGTGCATACAAGCTGACTATAAGCTTCAGGTGAAACACAAAAAAAGCTTCTCTTTGGGGTTTGTATCTTTGAGATCATAACTTAAGGATTCTTGAAACTTTGGAGAAATCATAAATCAGCTGCAAGCTGTTTGGTGAGCCCTGGGTAAGAGCTCAAGTAATGAAACCCTGAAATTACCCTTAGGTACTCCAATGTCCATCTCCCAAGGAAAGTTGGCTGAGGTCATGGTCCCATTCCTATTCCTGCTTAAAGTGTTTGGGAGGTGTATTACTATGACAACAGAGGACCAGCTAAGAACACATCTACCACTTAACTGCACTTTGACTTTGCTCGTTACTGAATTTGTATCTCTCCCTCTCCATATCACCCACCCTGCTCATCTTCAGGGCCTTTGACCATTGTGTGGCAATGTTTTGAAGAATTAAATTCCACAGAACAGTGTGTATTGTGGGAAGTTTTATTTGCAAAGTTCAGAGCCAAAAAGGAAGGATGGAAATCCTCAATTTTCCTTACCTGGCTCAGCATTGGTCTTCCCAAGATAGCCATCCACTTCAGTGGTCCAGTTCCAAATCAGGTTCATTGTAGATGTTGCTATGAGAACAAAGTGTTTGGCTCAGAGGGCTCTTTTCCAGCCAAGAACTATGAGGTAGAGGGTGACTGCAAAATTTGGGTGCCTTCACTGGGCATCAATGCTGAGCTTGCTAGAATTTCTGGTCATGTATTGATCATTATTACTATGAGATGAGGTATCTTAGTTTCTTATTGTTAGTGGTAGAAAGAGGTCCATGGAGAGGGTGGTGCAACATATCAAAAGTTCCATAGAAAGATGAGCAACAAAACAGAACTTTCTTTTTTCCCATATGTGCATCCCAATTCTCTCTTACTTTTGACTCAGAAGTCTTCACAAAGAGGAGTATACATATTTATGATTCCACTTTTTCACAACTTTTTAATCATTGCTACCTTTCTTTTATTTCCATTCTGTTATTTCCATGTGTCCTCTGAGGAACCCAGTGACCTCTTATTACCCATATAATGGCTCCTTTAGCTTCTATGGCATCATTTCAGGACTCTATTACACCTGAACCATAGTGAAACTCACCTTCCAAGGGATATTTCATGGTTGTAGGTGTTTCAGTCTTAGTCTTGATTGATTTTGAGGAGTCTGCAAGGAAAAGGGAGCCCAGTCAAGGGTGTTGGCACCCTACAGTGAACAGTTGCATTCCCTGGGGGAAATAAGTAAGTAAGAAAGCCAACTAAGAGGAAGTAAGTAGAGGCCAGTCAGGTCTATACCTGGACCTCTCTCAACACTTTTCTCATGATGTTGGAAAGGTGGGTGTTACCTGTTCATACTTCACATCATTTTAAGGTATAATTATTAAACCAGAGTTCATAGACCCCCAAGGAATGTGTAACTAGACTCCAGAGTGTCTTTCCATATGAAATGGAAAGACATTTTGTTTTTACTAACTTCCAAAATTTAGCTATTAATTTTCTTGAGAGGGACTTAGAAGGTATTACAAGGAAGGTGGCTATGGTTGATGTCAATGGGATTGGTAGAGTTATGACCTCTGGACACTTGTTTCTTCACAAAAGAAATACAATAACTGAGAACATTTTTAAAAATCAGTATTTTTTTCCAAAATTAAAAAAAAATAGTCAAAGGTTTGCATCAATCCAGGGAACATTTTTTAAATAAAACAAAACAAAACAAAATGCTTCCTTGTTAATAACAGCAGTTTTGTGCCATTTAAACTTCCCCTAACCCCTTTACTCCTCCCCAGGACAATAGTAGGTTTGAGTGAGCTGAACAGATTAATTTCCAAACCACTTGTGAAGTGGTTTCCTGACTCAAAGTCTTGTCTTTTGGTTATCCAGTGCTAAAACTCTCCCTTGGGAGAGGGGTATAGGTGTCACACAACTGTCTGAGACAATGGATAACAGTTGAGTGAAACAAGAGACTGACCAAAACACTTAGAAAGGAAAACTGAAGAATGAAATGTCAACTAGAGCTTTGAAAATCTCTGACACATTCTTAAGAATCTGGAATTTCACTGCCAAGCATAGTGCTGTGTGCATGCTCATGAAAAGGTCATAAACTTGAGACTCCATGTAAGCAAGAAGTAAAGGTTATAGCACCATTATAAACTACCTTGGTGAGTGCTTAAGACATATTTCAACAGGAAGCTGAGCCCTTTAGAAAAGACTGGGGAATTTATTGGTTTTAGGTATTTAAAATATCTCAATTTAATCATTAGCTGACTACTAAGCTAATATAGTAGAGACTTCACCGGACATCTGTGACAAATAATACAAAAACTATACTGGATTAATTCAGAAAAGTCACTAAACAAATAAACAATGATTAGCACAACGAACAATGTCAACAAGAAGCCCTGGAGGAAGAGTAAGAATCAGACTTCCATAATTGTCACATTATATTACTTAAAAACTCCAGTTTTCAACAAAAATATGAGGTATTAAGAAAAAAACTAGAAAGCTCATAGACAGGTAAAAAAAAATCAATAAGTGGAAATTGTTTCTGAGGGAGCAAATGTATTAGATTTGCTAACCAAAGATTTTGAACAAATTATTTGAGACTATGTTAAAAAATAAAGGAAATCATGCCTAAAGAACTGAAAATATGAAACTGATTCAAACCAAATAGAGAATAGCAATAAAGAAACATACATTATAAAAGAGGAAATAACTGGAGTTGAAAGGTAAATCACAAAAAAGTCATGAAGGGCAGAAAATTTTAATAGAGCTGGTCAAAGTGGCAAAAGAAAGAATCCATAAATCTGAAAAGATGAAAATTGAAATTAGCCACAAAAACAGAAACAAAAAAGAATGAGGAAAAATGAGCAGTACCTCAGAGACCTGTGGGATGTCATCAAGTGTGCCAATGTACACATAATAAATGTTCTAGAAATACAGGAGGAAAATGACAGAATATTATTTGTGAATAATGTCAAAAAGCCCCAATTCGATGAAAAACAGTATTCTGCAAATAAGAGAAGCCCAAAGAACTCCAAGTAGGAAAATTAAAAAAAAAAATCTACACCTAGATACATAATTAAAAGCCAAAGCCATGAAACAATAATGAAAGCAGCAAGAGAGAGTCAAGTCGTCATGTATAAGAGATTCACAATAAGATTTATGACTTATTAAAAAAAAAGATTTATGACTGATTTCTCCCTATGGAAAACCGAATAGGGGTTCATCAAAAAGTTAAAAATAGAACTACCTTATAACCCAGCATTTGCACTACTAGACCCTTAACAATAAAATAGTGATTTGAAGAGTCACATACACCTGAGTGTTTGTAGCAGTGTATATAACCATATTTTGTTATATTAAAGAGTGTAAATGGGTTTTTTTTTTGTAACTACTTTTCTTCTATCTGATTTTAAAAGACAACTACACAGTCTCCAAATGGCTGAGTAGTAGGGTAAAATATGGAAACATGGAAAGAGCCTAAATTTTCATCAAATATCTCTCTCTCTATATATATATATATAACATCTTCTTTATCCATTCATCAGTATGTGTATATATATATATGTATATACATATATATATATAACTCAGCCATCAAAAAGAATCAGATTTTGTCATTTGTGATGATGTGGATGTAACTAGAGGGTATTATGCCAAGGAAAATAAGTCAGTCAGAGAAAGACAGATACCATATGATTTCACTCATATATGGAATTTAAGAAACAAAACAGAGGAATATAGGGGAAGGGGAAGACAAGCAAGATAAGATAAAGATAGTGAGTGAGACAAAGCATAAAAGAGTCTTAACTATAGGGAACAAACTGAGGGTTGCTGGAGGAGATAGGGTAATTGGGCATTAGGGAGGACAGTTCATGCAATGAACACCGGGTGTTATATGCAACTGATGAGTCACTAAACTCTACCCCTGAAACTAATATTACATTATATGTGAACTAACTTTAATTTAAATAAAATCTTTAAAGAAAAAATATTTATTGCTGATTCCTTACTGGAAACAAGGGAAGACATGATACACTGAGATACCATTCAAATTCTAAAACAAACATCCCATCAATCAATAATTCTAAATTTAGCAAAACTGTCTATATTTAGCAAGAACATAGGAGAAATTAAAGCATTCTAAGATAAAAAATAATTGGGAAATTTTGTCACCAGCAGACTTGTCCTATGAGGAATCCTAAAAGGAATTCCTCAAACTCAAATAAAAGGACACTAGGTAGTAACTTGAATCAACATGAAGAAATAAAGCATCTGTATAAGTAAATATAAAGCAACTGCATAAGTAAATATAAAGAGTATAAATGTTATTTTTTGTAACTACTTTTCTTCCATCTGATTTTAAAAGACAACTAACTACACAGTATCCAGATGGCCGATTAGTAGGGGGACCCTATGCTTGCTTGACTTGTCCCTCAAACACAGCTAGATAAATGACAAATCATTCTGAACACCCAAGAAATTAATCTGAGGACTGAGAGAGAAAATTGCACATCTAGAGGCAGAAAAATGGCCACACTATGGAAGGTAGATATGGAAAGTTGAATGAGGGAGGAAAGAATTGCAGGGACTGCAGAGGCAAGAGACCCCTGATCACAAAGAGAGAATTGAGAGAAAAAGAGAGAGAGAGAAAGAAAGATTGAAAGCAGTGTGCAAGAGAAAGAAAGAAAGAGAAAGAAACTCTTTCCCAAAACCACTGACTGGGAAAAAGAGAGGGACTGACTATCACAAGTTTTTATAAGCAGGGGAACTCAAAGTTTGAAGTTTTAGAAGTCTGCAGCATTAACATTGTTATGCCTAGTGGGCTTAGCATTGTTCCTGTGGAGAAGGAAGGCAGAGGCCAGGAACAGATTGTGTGGTCTGAGGATTCCCTAGGTTGCATGGGGAGAAACAGTTCCCTCTCTTGGAGTGCATTTGGGAGAGGTGGCACTGTCTCTCAGGGGACAAAAGAGAATATGGGTGCTATGGGGTGGTCCCATTAACTAGTATTGCTGAGGACAGCTAACCTGGAAGCCAGCATTTGGCTCTGTTTTACTGTAAGCTCCTCGTTCCACATTGTTATGTGACTACATTTCTAGGGAAAACAATAACAACAACAGCAGCAGCAGTCATAGCATGGTGAGACCATCCCCCAGAGGATCAGTACAGATAGGGCCTGTGCCAGGTCCTTGAAATTTGGAGCTTTGAAACCCAGACACATGCCTGAGATAGACACAGGAGTAAAGTGCCACCATGTAAACAGAAGACTCAGACACAGAGTGAAGGCACAAGAAGGAACGCAAGAGGGGAGATTGTTCACTCTTTTGTGAGGGCTTTCTAAACATCAACAGGTGAAAACTTCCCTTTCTGGAGATGAGAGAGTGCGGTGACACTATTTTAGCCCTGCCCATTAGAAGGGACTGAATTCAGTGAGCAACACAGTGCTCCCAGTGGAGGCTGGAGCAGCTTACCTCAAACCCCACACTACTACGCCCTGCAGGTACATCTATACAAGGACAAGTAGCCTGAGAACCAACACAGCACACCTTTGCCCTGGAAAACTAGCACAATACCCCTTCCTGCATGTGCAAAGTCTACTGGTCATAGACTGCTGCAAAGCTTCAGTTCCTGGGGAAATAGGATCTAGCTTTTTCTAACAAGCACACCAAAATGCACCTAGTAAAAGCTCGCACACGCTGGACCAGGTCCAAACACTCCAATTCTGCAGAGGACTGATCATAAGGAAAGAAGAGCCAAAACACAATAGTGGAGAGCACACAGCATACAGCAAAAAAACCTTCTTAAAGCTCCATGCTCTGGACAGTATCTTCTTAGTATAACCATTACTTTCAAGAGCAGGAAACATAACGGCCTTTCCTAACACACAGTAAACAGAGGTCTAAACAAAATGCCAAGATGGATGAATTCATTCCAAAAGGAAGAACTGCAAGAGATCATGGCCAGGGATCTAATCAGAACAAACCTAAGTTGGCCAGGGGGAAACATTAAGATAGTGGAGGAGTAGGGGACCCTAAATTTGTCTGGGCACTGGAATTCAGTTAGATAGTTATCAAAGCATTCTGAACACCTAAAAATCAATCAGAGATCTGAGAAAATAAATGTTGCAATTCTACTAATGGTAGAATAACCATTTTTTGGGAAGACAGGAGGTGCAGAGACTTGAATCCAGGCTGACATATTGGGGGATATGGCAGAGAGGAAGGTGCTGCTTAAGGAGGCTACCACAAAAAAAGTGAAAAGCAGCAGAGCACAAAATCAGAACCTTTATAGGTCTTCTGCGGTAGGGGGCATTCTTTGCTTACAGGTGTTCAGGTGCCAAAGCAGAGTAGAATCCCAGGTGGGACAGCATGGTCTCAGGAATCTCAGAGTCACAAGAACAAGGGTGCCTGAGTTAGGCAGAGTTCCCAGACATAAGAATGGAGAAGCCAGCTGCAAAGAGTTTAGGTGCTGCCTTTCTGCACTATGTTGCTATAAACTGCAAACTGTTGCATGGTCGGTCATGCCTCCAGTATCCTGGCAGAGGCCCAACAAAAGGCAGAGTTATGGCAAGATCCACCCTTTCCACTGGGAGGAATAGCATGGTATGTGCTTCAGGAGTTTACAAAAATTGTAGTCTTGAAACTCAGTTGCATGTGTCAGATGAAAATGCTTAATCACAGATCACAGGCTGGGTGGACACAGAGTTCAGACAGGAAGCAGGGAGATAAAAGTGATTGACTGCTTCTCTGTGAGGGCTCACTGAAGAGTGGTGGGACACAAACCTTAAGCCTAAGAAGTAGAGAGTGGAGTGCTGCTATTTTCATTCCTCCCATCAGTCCTGAAATCCTTCAGAGAGCAAAACAGCACAATAT
>NC_081575.1:73163410-73175441 GCF_022355385.1 Mustela nigripes | reverse complement strand
CTTATTTGTGGAGCGTAACAAATAGCATGGAGGACATGGGGAGTTAAGGAGGAGAAGGGATTTGGGGGAAATTCGAAGGGGAGGTGAATCATGAGAGACTATGGACTCTGAAAAACAATCTGAGGCGTTTGAAGTGGCGGGGGGTGGGAGGTTGGGGTACCATGTGGTGTGTATTATAGAGGGCATGGATTGCATGGAGCACGGGGTGTGATGAAAAATAAAGAATACTGTTAAGGTGAAAAAAAAAAAATTAATATTAAAAAAAAAAGAAATACAGAGGGGTTGATATGTTCTAAGCAAAGTTCTTCCCAGATGGGCTAGGAACTAACTCACAGAAAGGTGAGAATGCTCAACTTAGGTCTTTATGAAGTATACATTCTTGGACTTTCTGGCCATGCTATGTCCTCTCTGCTTGCCCATATTGTCAACTCTCAGAGAACTGGGCCATATAATTCTCTACAAGTGAGATTGCCCTTGTTCCCCCAACAACTGGTAGACCAGTATCTACAGCACACACATACTCATTACAACTCAGCCTTGGGAAACAAATGCTTCCAGGCAAATACAGGAGTCTCAAACCAACATTAGTCTCCTAAGTCAAATAGTTAGAGCCAGTTTGATTATCTTCCTTATACAGTGCTATTTTTTAAGGATAGTAATTTTCAGGTGGCTCTGAGGATAAGTCCCCAAAAGCAGTTTTGGTAAATGGCAATCTTGTTGAAATAAGTTCCTTCCCTTCCAAGTTGATCTCTTGGAAGGCAACAAGATTCATTTAGATAAATCACTGCTGGGCTGTTCATTTAAACCCCAGCCTGCAATATTTATGTACATGGTTTGTAATGCTTCCAAGATAATGCTGTAAGAAACAGCCAGACCTTCATTAACCAGAGTCAATCTTCATTGAGACCTCAACCAGAACTTGCATTTGACTTTAGGAAGAAGATTGGGGGGGTGGTCCTTAAAAATCTATGTAGATATCTGGGCTTTATTTCATGAAACAAATTCAAACACAAACAATAAAATAACAATAAAAATCCTCACTGAACAAAACAAACAAAAAGAGCAATAAGATATCACCTTACACCTGTCAGAATGGCTAAAATAAAAAAGACAAGACGTAACAAGTGTTGTGGTGAAAAGGAACCCTCATAGACTATTGGTGAGAATGTAAACTGGTAGAGCCACTGTGGAAAATAGTATGGAGGTTTTTTTAAAAAAAATAGAAATACTATATGATTCAATAATTCTGTTATTTGGAATTTACTCACAGAAAATAAAATCACTAATTTGAAAAGATATATGCACCTCTGTGTTTATTGCAACATTATTTACAGAAGTCAAAATATGGAAGCAACCTAGATGTCAATAGACAAATGGATAAGGAATGTGTAGTGTATACATACAATGGAATATTACACAGGCATAATAGAGGATAAAATCATGCCATTTGTCCCTCCCCCTCCACTTTGTGCTTTCTCTGTCACTCTTTCATAAATAAGTAAATAAATGAACAAACAAGAAAATAAATGATAAAGACAAACACCATGTGATTGCACTCATATGTGGGGCCTAAAAAATGAATAAATAAAAGGTAGAAACAGACCTATAAGTGCAAAGAACAAACTGATGGGGAGGAGAGTGGGGCGATGGGCAAAGTATGTGAGGAGAAGTGAGAGATACAGGCTTCCACTTAGAGAATAAAAGAGGAAAGAAGACAAAGCAAAAAGAATATAGTCAATGGTATTATAATAATTATATAATGGTAGCTACACATGTGGTGAACATAACATAATCTATAAACTTGTCAAATCACTATGTGATGTACCTGAAACTAATGTAACATCGTGTGTCAGCTATACTGAAAAAAAAAGAACAAATAAAAAAGTTTCCAAAGGGTGACCAGGAGCTAATATTCAACCGTAAGAGATAATCAGACATAATGGAAAGAGTAATTGTTCTGTGTGCAAGTTCCAACTTGAACTTCCTAACTGTGAACTCCTGGGGAAAAAAAAAAAAAGAAAAACAAACCTTCTGATTTTCAGTTTCTCCTTCTGTAAAATGAGAATAGTGATAGCTATCTCATGAGATAGACATGGGATTCAATTTTAGAATGTGTGTTGAGTTCTTGTGAATTGTATCTGGCAAATGTGATTGGCTTAGAGAATGTCACTTTCCCCTGTAAGAAGACAGGCATTGTCTCCAGCCTTATTATCATCAGTCCAGAATTTTTCTTTGCAATTGTAGAACCCAGAACACTCTCTCTCTTCACACACACAAACTCTGTTCTCTGGAATAAAGGCACTACTGAGGTATCTCCAGTGCAATGTAGTCCATTGCTAGGATCACCAAGAGAAAGGGTTGCTTACCTTCGACCACAAACTTCACAGTGTTGCTGCGCTGCTCAGAGCCTACCCGGGCCTTGGCAGTACAGAAATAGGAGCCTGAGTCAGCCACCATGGCAGGCTTGAAGAGTAAGGTACTCAAGACTGCTACTTTGATGGGTTCTGGATTGTTGGTCTGTTCCTTGTACCAAGCATAATTGATGGGAGGAGAGCCCCAAGCCTGGCATTGAAGGCTAATACTCATTCCCTGGGGCACTGTGAAGCCATAGCCACTGCCAGTCGTCACTGTGGGCTTGGAAACAGAGACTGCAAAGGAAAAACAAGAAACGAGGCTCTGGAAAGTTATAAGGATATGTGAAGACAAGGGTGAGTCATCCTTGCTGAATATAGGGGTAATTGTATATCTGCAAAGTGAACTAAAAGGAGCTCCTAACTTGGAACGGGGTAAGAAATAGGATAATGTAAATAAAAATAGTTTTGTTTGGAAGGTTAGATATTGTTTTGTGTTATATATGGTTTTGAAATATTTGGAGTTAAAAATCTACTGATTTTTTTTTAATATAGAGGGACTTTTTAGGCTTTAGTAGATAGAGTTTTAGATTATCTGCCAGGTTTTCATAAAATTGTCAAGTCAGCAAAATGTATCTTGGATAACCCCAATAACCCTTTCCCCAGAGCTTCTATCTTAGCATCTATTTACTCTCCAATATCCTGATCAGATAGATTGACTCACTTTTATTAGTTTTAAAATCCAGAGCCCAAGGAGAGAAACCAGGGTGTGGATGCTAGAATTTCAGGGATGCTTGAAGGGGTAGAGATTTGAAAACCAGAAATCCTTCCCAACACTTCTTAAATTATACTATGAGAGTGATGACCCTGTCCACTTTCTCTGATTAGCACATACGACTGAAGAAAGAATGTGTACAAGTAAACAAAATTCTCTGGGTTTCTAAAGCTTTTCTAGTATTATACACCTCTATTTGGTCTTTGTCTATCAGTGCTTTCCTATCATCACAGTCACTCACATTTCCGGACACGGAGCTCAATGATCTTATCTCTCACCACTTGGTTGCCATTAGGGGTCTGCCAAGTGACTTCACATGTGTAGTGGCTCCGGTCATCCATCTCCAGGGTATTCAGCTGGAGGGATACATCTCCTGGAATCTTGTGGTTCACTTGCAGGCGACCCCGGTATTTTGCTTGCTGGATATGGTCTCCAGAGGAATCATGTAGGAAGATGGTGACTGGATCCAAGCCATGATGTACCAGCCACTTTACCAAGACTTGAGTGTAGCCTTGCAAAGGACCATAGGTGCAGGGAATATTCACATCCCCTTTCCAAGGTCCTGTCACACTCTCAGGTGCTTCCAGGATGGGGTGGCCTGAAAAGGAAGAAGAAAATGGACATAGATGGCATACCCATCTGGGAGCTAGGATGGCAGTGGTAGATCTCAAAAGACTTCTGAAAAACACCTCTAAAATTTCTTTCCAGCCTACTTTCAGATTCCATGTGCTCTTTTATTCTCTGCCTGCCTTCCCATAAATCAGAAACACATGCTCAGAAGAAAAACTCTTAACACTGTTTGGCTCTTGTCAGTTTCAAGTTCCTTTCCTGTCACTGCCTTGCTGTGAGATGACCCTGGATAAGCCACTTTGTACCACAAGGACTCATGTTCTTCATATATAATGTAGAGAGTTTGAATGGAATGATGTCTAAAGATTCTTTAAGCTCTGAAGCTCTGTAAGTCTATGAAAAAGAACCTATTTCAATATTTTCCAAAAGAAGTGTAGGAACAAATGCTGAACAGTTGTGTCTGGTCCATTTTATTATGTAATTATATACCTGGAGAAATGTTTGTGCTGCAGGGCTAGGAACGAAAGGGCCATATTCTCTGCTTATTCCCCATTGTTCCTCAGAAAAACTCAGTATTTGGGTCCCTGACCCTAAGCTTTTCTCTGGAAGGGAGGCTGGATGCATACAGGGCAATTCTGAGGGTGGAAACTTGTGTGAAATGTACTTGTGTTTTACAAAATCATTAGTTATTGCTAAGTTTGAAATTCTCACTTTGTAAGCCTAACCTTTCCCCCCCCCCCTGATTTCTCTTTATTTACCTTTTGGTTTCTCTTAGATTTCACCAAAGGTACACTGAAAAATTCTATCTTGAGGAGGAACAGAGGGAAATGTCAGGAAAGGAAAAGGGTCTGAATAAATCCTAAAGCTGGCTGTGGTAGAAATAGTAGTAGGACCAAAAGGAGATTCTTCCTTGGTGTGTGGGGGACCTTCATCTCAGGTCATGATCCTGGGGTCCTTGGATTGAACCCTGCATTGGGGTCCCTGCTCATGAGGAGTGTTCTTCTTCCTCTCCCTCTGCTCCTCTCCCTGCTCATGCTCTCTCTTTCTATCTTTGAAAAAAAAAAGTAAAAAAAGAATTTTTCATTCATAAGCTCTTATTTTGAGGATTTTGTGTTTTATTTAACTCCAACCAGGAGTGAGGTATTATATGTAGACAATTAATTTATCTCTGTCCTAGAAGAAGGAGGTTCAAAATATGAAATATTGGGGCACCTGGGTGGCTCAGTGGGTTAAGCCTCTGCCTTCGGCTCAGGTCATGATCTCAGGGTCCTGGGATTGAGCCCCACATCGGGCTCTTTACTCAATGGGGAGCCTGCTTTCCCCTGTCTCTCTGCCTGCCTCTCTGCCTACTTGTGATCTCTCTTTCTCTCTCTCTCTGTCGAATAAATAAATAAAATCTTTAAAAAATGTGAAACATTACTGAATAAATGCCTGTTATGTAGCCCAGGATTCTCAGGCTTCAGTCAAACAGATGGTAGGGTAGAGACATGCCTTCTGTCTACCAGAAGTTATTGCCATGTACCAAGTACCAGGCCTCTAGCTTTTGCTCACCAGAGATTCTTACAACATCACTAGCATATTTTGACCAAGATAAAAGCCTTGAATAGAAATTAATAAATAAACACGAGTCCATGTTGCTAAATCAACCACATAGTCTCTGGAGGGTTTCAGATTGGGCAGGGAGCAGAACTCAGACCCATGAATGGGAGTGCATTAGGTCTGATTTTGGTTTGTCCTAACAGTGAACTTTGTAATTAATCAGAGTTTTTATTATTTTTTTAATTTATTTTCAGCATAACAGTATTCATTGTTTTTGCACCACACCCAGTGCTCCATGCAATCTGTGCCCTCTCTAATACCCACCACCTGGTTCCCCCAACCTCCCATCCCCTGCCCCTTCAAAACCCTCATATTGTTTTTCAGAGTCCATAGTCTCTCATGGTTCACCTCCCCTTCCAATTTCCCTCAATTCCCTTCTACCCTTTGACTCCCCTTGTCCTCAGAGTTTTTTATTCATGAACTAAGCAGTCTGGGAGAAGTTCTGATCTTTGTTTGGGTCTTGGACAACATTACTCTTTAAGGTCCCTTCAATCCTAGATTGTTCAATGCTAATAGGGTATAATGGAGATGAAAGTTAAATAATTACATTTTCTATCTGGTGGTAAACTTTCACCAGATGGTGGTGTTTCACTGTGCTATTGCTATTTCAGGCCTCCATATGCATGCAGATGCAGCTTATAATCATCATGAACATGCATGTGTCACTTAAAGCACACATGTATCAGCCTTAAGCCCCATGAAAACCATCTGAGTCTTCCAGTTTAATGCAATCTTTACCATTATTTTTTTTCCAGCTATCACAAATCTTCCACTCATCCTCTGAAAAGCATTCTTTCACTTTTTCTGACAACAAAGCAACATTCTGCTCTTGGGACATCTGGAACAGCTGAAAATGACTTTGTCTATGCATATGTATGTCTTTCCTCTGAACTTGGAGGGAATGCAAGGCTTGGTTTGCATTACCCTCTCTGGGAACTTCCTGGGGACTCTCACATAGCCCACTCTGGTCTGTCAATTATAAAAACAGCCAGTCTCAATTTCTCAATCTTGAAACTCACTTCTAAAAGTAGGTCAGGCTTGACTCCTACATTCCAGAATAGGGTCATGGAGCAGAGTTAATCAGATTTCTAAGAATTACATGTTTTTCCTCTGTTTACTTCTCCCTTCCTTCCTTTGCCTTTCCTTCCTTCAACTCATCTTTCCATCTGGCTTCTATACTTCCTCCTTCTTTTATTGTCTCCTCTTTATCCTCCTGCTTCATTAGTATTACAGAGACAGTATATGGTAGGCACAGGGCATCACACACATAAAAAAAAAAAGACATTGTACGTCATGTCCTCTGATCTCCAAAGTGAAGGTAACCTCAATAGAATTGACTTACACCTTTTTACTATCTTTTGGTTCTCAGAAAGCCTAGAGAAACACTGAATAGAAGCACCTAGTGAGGTCAGAAGAATAGTGAAGGAGCACATGGTGTAGTAGTCCAAGGTCTGTCTTAACATGTGACCCATGTCCCCATGTCTCTATGTGACTCTGAGTAAATTGCTAAACCTGTCTGAGCTTCATGTCATTATCAATAAAATGGAGGCTAATAATATACCTTCCATGGAGGGTTATGTTGAAGAGCAAATGAGATTATAGGTGTGAACGCACCTAGAATAATGGCCGGTATTCAGTAGGTGCTGGATAGATTAGCTTTATAAAATATTTGTAATGTTGGGGCGCCTGGGTGGCTCAGTGGGTTAAGCCGCTGCCTTCGGCTCAGGTCATGATCTCAGGGTCCTGGGATCGAGTCCTGCAATGGGCTCTCTGCTCAGCAGGGAGCCTGCTTCCTTCTCTCTCTCTCTCTGCCTGCCTCTCAGTGTACTTGTAATTTCTCTCTGTCAAATAAATAAATAAAATCTTTAAAAAAATATTTGTAATGTTTATAAAATAAAAATGTTTGGGATTTATGTTACTATGATCATTTAAACATGTGCTTTGACAGACTAGCTGTTTCTGCCCCCTTCACTTTTAAAAGTAAAGCTACAGTCATACAGAGATGTTCAGCTGGCACAGCTGTTTGAGGCCAGCAAATTGATTCCCTCACTGTAAAAATAGAATGGAGACACTGAGATCCAGGGAGTGGGAATGTGTTATTGGTCATTCAGTATGTCCTGAGCTTCAGGTCTATAGTGTTAAACACTCCACATAAAAGAAAGACCGTTTCCAGGGCTAGAGGCTCTCACAGGCTGAGGATGGAATGATATACATGAGAGCACTCACATGTACACACAAATAATTTAACTTTCACATGTATATCATGTTCCCCTGAGCCCTAGTCCTGCCTCTGTAAGTATAAGCTCAAACCAACAGATTTGGAGAAGGTAGAAAAGGATCCTCTAAAACATGTTAGAGAATGTAAATATTGTATTTGCAAAATAACCTGTATTATTTAATAGTATTAACTCTGCCACTAATGCTCTGTGGCTGGAGGACATTCTTCTCCCTCTCAGGTGACTTATTTAGTGTCCTTTTTAGCTTTGAGGCTCTAGAATTTGATTGGTCACAGAGCCCCAGGATAGAGTTAGCATAATTTGAGTCAGCTATGAAAAGATGTTCTTTCTGACACATAAGGGGCACCAAGCCAACATATATCTGGCCGCTCCCTGTAAAGATATGAAATAAGTAGATATGCGGAAAAACCCATTTGCTATATCTTGGATCTCACTTAGCAATTACTTAGACTTAGTTACCAAAAAGTCTATTTCAATTCTCAGGGATATAAAAGAGGATGGAAAAATACCTGAAGAAATAATGCTTCTATGGGATAGGGATAGTAAGACCTCTTTTTGGAGATATCTCTCTCTCTATCTATCTATCTATAAAATCATCTATCTATCTATGTAGATTTGTAATCTCCAGCATTAATTTCTCAGAAGCAGCCTGGACGAACTGGGCTATATTCACAGGGAAATGAGTTACCCAAGGATATGGTAAGAAGCAAATCCTGTGAAGACCATTTGAAGGAGTTAGGGCTAGTTTATCTTGAAGAGGAGATGACAAGAGGACACGATGTCTGCCATTAGAACTCTAAAGGGCTGTCGCAGCATCGAGGGAGTAGATATGTTCTATGTATCTCTAAGAAAGAGAGCAGGGGCCTTAGGATGGAAGCCACAAGGAAGTGCATATAGTTCAACTCAAGGAAGAGCATCTTAACATTTGTAACTGTCCTGGACTAGACTGGATAGATTAGATAGTCTGCAAAAATCAACTCTCAGTCACTGGAAGTATGTGAACAGATATTTTGAGCAAAGTTCATAACAGCAAAGCATTGGGTCTAGGTTACTTTTAAGGTCCAATCTTGCTCTTAGACAACATTCTTTCTTTGAAGGTTATATATATTAACAGGGATCAAGACCTGGAGACAGAAGGGTTAAGGTAAA
This sequence comes from Mustela nigripes, assembly GCF_022355385.1. NCBI lineage: Eukaryota > Metazoa > Chordata > Mammalia > Carnivora > Mustelidae > Mustela > Mustela nigripes. The sequence goes on along the minus strand of NC_081575.1, from coordinate 73,166,760 downwards.
ATGGTAGAATTTCAGGTGAAATAAGATGGAGGAAAGATTTGGGTGTCACTGGCAACCTTCTTAATGTCCCTGAGATATGACAAGTACTAGAAAAATCATGTGATTGTTTTTCAAGAAAAGTTCTTTTTCAATTTCTATGGAAACTTACCTCCTGGCTTCTTCAGCAGGCTTCAACTACACAAAGCTGAGAGTCTGCAGCACTGTCTGAGAACATTTAACTATTCAACAGGAATAAGTTTTCCCCAGTAGCCATTCAATCCCAAACTCCCAGCTTGTTGCTGGTGTGAGCAGTGGTAACCAGGTCCCCATTTGCTTCCTTACCGTAGGTGACCACTGTTAGGTGGTCCAGAAGCAGGAGGCCCAATAAGAGCCCCATCACAGCCAGAGCCACTCTTATCCTTTCTTCTAGCCTCCTGCTGTTAAAAAGGCATGAACCTCTGATGGCTGTCAGGGTCTGTGCCTGCTCACTTCCCTTCCTTCTCTATATCTCTCACTTGGACTCCCAGCCCCATCTCACATTCTCCTTCCTTCCCTATTTCAGTCTAAATCATGTGAGTAACCCTCCCACCCCTGCTTGGGATTGGAGGTTTGGTGTGAATGAAGAAGTTACTCTCCCTGCTAGGGTATTGACTTGACTTTCCATGGAGTCAGTAATGTTCTCTGGTCTTTGATCTCCCAGGCTGTGTTTATTTTCATTTTCTTCCACAAAAATCAGAAGTTGGGGGAGTAACATTTGGGATGAATTTTATCCTTCCAGTATGGGGGTATTTTCCTTTCCAGTGGTCCTGGGGAGGAGAGATCAACATTGCTGACCTGTGCAATATTCATCAATCATACTGTTAACTCCTGCCTTATACACCTATGCAAATGAACAGAGTGTTGGGCGTGGGTGCCTGTGGGCTTCAGAGTATAAGAGTATAAGAGATGATTTCAGAGTATAAGAGATGAAAGTTTGAAAGAACTTTCTACAAATAAAAGCTTAAATATTTCTCAAGCCAATGGATAAAGTTGTTATGGGGATATATACTCCCATATCTCATATACAGGAAGCTCTTTGAATCACTTTCTCCAATAGCTCCACCTCTTTGGTGGTAAGTGTTCTAATCAGTGCTAATTTGGGTTCTATTATTTATTTCTTAAAGGGAAAGTTAAGTTTAACATACAGTGTGCTTACCCATTAACCTGGTAGTGGTATGCTCTATTAGATTAATTTTTCGATGACTTTTAATTGGTATATATCTGTGATCAGCAAGAGATAGGCATTAGACTTACTAAGAAGCTTAATTTCTTCTCTTCACAAGCCCCAGAGTGTAATTTCACCAACAGTCTACTCCTAGGTTTGGCACTGCTCAAAGCCTATTAAATATTGAAAATATGAACACCTCCAAAAGGAGAATACATCCAACAAATTCATACCAAACTATAAGTAAAGTCTACGCTTGGGCTATTCTTTTTTAATTGAAGGGCTAAGAGAGGGTTTGGCCAGGGGAGGGGTGAGCTTTGCAGAAAGGGGTAGTGAGATCCTGGCAACAGACAGTATCTCCTCCACATGCTTACCAAGGGATAGTTATTTACAGATGATTTGGGACTAGAAAAGGTTAAGATGAATGTCCAGCATTTCAGGCCCCAACATTGTTACATAGAATTCTGTTAACACCTTTGTCTCCCAGATTCAGCCCCTCTTGTCTGGATGTCCCTTGACATTTGGTTATTTCATTCAGTCTACGTCATTTGAAATTCTAGTCATTGTTTTTCATTGGGTTCCTCACTCAGAGAGCCCTGAGCTTAGGAGAGCCCTTTTTTGTATTTTACAACTGACACCCTAACATAGACACACACACACACCTCCCCTTTACGGTATTTACTAATGAAAAGCTGAAAACCCATACCTCATTGGACTAGTGTCAATTTCTGTCTGGCATGGTGGCTGTATTTTTGAACTGCCTCCGGCCTCTTGTTAAGACCCTCTAAATGTGAAGATAAATGTTCCAGAAAATATGAACAACATTTTTCTGAGGAAGAATTGCAGTCCTACATTGGGATCAATAGCCTTGAGAAGAACATTGGAGAGGAAGTCAGGAAAGATAGAGAAGAGCCTGGCTCTGCATCTATTTTATTCTGAGAATTTGAACAAGTTAAACATGAACTTCAGCTTCCTCAATTGTAACATGAACACTGTTAGATTGGATGTTTACATCATTTCAGATTTTAAAAATCAAACAACTCTATGCATACAATAACAACAATAAAAATGACAGCTGCTATCTCTTGATCTTTTACTCTTCCATGCACTGTACTAACAGTTTTCATGGATTAATTCATTTGGTACTTACAATCTTTCATGGAAAATTTTGAACTCTTCCCCTTTTTGCAGTTTTTACTTTAATTACAGTGAGTTAACATATAGTGTTATATTAGCTTACGGTACATAATACAGCCATTAAACACCTCCATAAAAACCTGGAGCTCATCACAGCAAGCACATTCCTTAACCTTCATCACCTATTTAACCTTGCCCTACCAAAATCCACTCTAGTAACCAACAAGTTTGTTCACTATAATTAAGAGTCTGATTTTGACTTTTCTGTCTCCCTCACTGTCTCTCCTTCCCTTGGCTCATGTGTTTTGTTTCTTAAATTCCACATACAAGTGATATCTTATTATATTTGTCTTTCTCTGACTGACTTATTTCCCCTTTTAATTTCTATTCAGCGTAACAGTATTCATTGTTTCTGCACCACACCAAGTGCTCCATGCAATATGTGCTCTCTCTAATACCCACCACCTGGTTCCCCCAACCTCACACACCCCACCCCTTCAAAACCCTCAGGTTGTTTTGCAGAGTCCATAGTCTCTCATGGTTGTCCTCCCCTTCCAATTTCCCTAAACTCCCCTTTTCTCTCCAACTCCCCTTGTCCTCCATGCTATATGTTATGCTTCCCAAATAAGTGAAACCATATGATAATTGACTCTCTGCTTGACTGATTTCACTCAGCATAATCTCTTCCAGTCCCGTCCATGTTGCTACAAAACTTGGGTATTCATCCTTTCTGATGGAGGCATAATACTCCATAGTGTATATGGACCACATCTTCTTATCCATTCGTCCGTTGAAGGGAATCGTGGTTCTTTCCACAGTCCAGCAACCATAGCCATTGCTGCTATGAACATTGGGGTACAGATGGCCCTTCTTTTCACTACATCTGTATCTTTGGGGTAAATACCCAGCAGTGCAATTGCAGGGTCATATGGAAGCTCTATTTTTAATTTCTTGAGGAATCTCCACACTGTTCTCCAAAGTGGCTGCACCAACTTGCATTCCCATCAACAGTGTAAGAGGGTTCCCCTTT
>NC_081575.1:73162101-73163310 GCF_022355385.1 Mustela nigripes | reverse complement strand
TTCCAGTCCCGTCCATGTTGCTACAAAACTTGGGTATTCATCCTTTCTGATGGAGGCATAATACTCCATAGTGTATATGGACCACATCTTCCTTATCCATTCGTCTGTTGAAGGGCATCTTAGTTCTTTCCACAATTTGGCGACCGTGGCCATTGCTGCTATAGACATTGGGGTACAGATGGCCCTTCTTTTCACGACGTCTGTATCCTTGGGGTAAATACCCAGGAGTGCAATTTCAGGGTCATAGGGAAGTACTATTTTTAATTTCTTGAGGAATCTCAACGCTGTTCTCCAAAGAGGCTACACAAACTTGCATGCCCACCAACAGTGTAAGAGGGTTCCCCTTTCTCCACATCCCCTCCAACACTTGTTGTTTCCTGCTTTGTTAATTTTGGCCATTCTAACTGGTGTAAGGTGATATCTCAATGTGGTTTTCATTTGAATCTCCCCGAGGGCTAGTGATGATGAACATTTTTTCATGTGTCTGATAGCCATTTGTATGTCTTGATTGGAGAAGTGTCTGTTCATATCTTCTTCCCATTTTTTGATATGTTTGCCTTTTTCGTGTGTGTTGAGTTTGAGGAGTTCTTTATAGATCCTGGATATCAACCTTTTGTCTATCCTGTCACTTGCTAATATCTTCTCCCATTTCGTGGGTGGCCTCTTTGTTTTCTTGACTGTTTCCTTTGCTGTGCAGAAGCTTTGGATTTTGATGAAGTCCCAAAAGTTTACTTTCGCTTTTGTTTCCTTTGCCTTTGGAGACATATCATGAAAGAAGTTGCTGTGGCTGATATCGAAGAGATGACTGCCTATGCTCTCCTCTAGGTTTCTGATGGATTCCAGTCTCACATTGAGGTCTTTTATCCATTTTGAGTTTATCTTTGTGTACGCTGTAAGAGAATGGTCGAGTTTCATTCTTCTACATATAGATGCCCAGTTTTCCCAAACAATTTATTGAAGAGACTGTCTTTTCCACTGAATATTTTCTCCTGTTTTGTCGAAGATTAATTGACCATAGCGTTGAGGGTCCATATCTGGGCTCTCTACTCTGTTCCACTGGTCTATGTATCTGTTTTTATGCCAGTACCATGCTGTCTTGGTGATCACAGCTTTGTAATAAAGCTTGAAATCAGGTAACGTGATGCCCCCAGCTTTATTTTTGTTTTTCAACATTTCCTTAGCGATTCGGGGTCTCTTCTAATTCCATAC
>NC_081575.1:73161131-73162001 GCF_022355385.1 Mustela nigripes | reverse complement strand
TCTAGGCAGTATAGACATTTTAACAATGTTTATTCTTCCTATCCAAGCCTTCCATATTTTTGTGTCTTCTTCAATTTCTTTCATGAGTGTTCTGTAGTTCTTCAAGTACAGATCCTTTACCTCTTTGGTTTGGTTTATTCCCAGGTATCTTATGGTTCTTGGTGCTATAGTAAATGTAATTGATTCTCTAATTTCCCTTTCTGTATTTTCATTGTTAGTGTATAAGAAAGCCAGTGATTTCTGCACATTGACTTTGTATCCTGCCACGTTGCTGAATTGCTGTATGAGTTCTAGTTTGGGGGTGGATTCTTTTGGGTTTTCCATATAAAGAATCATGTCGTCTGTGAATAGAGAGAGTTTGACTTCTTCTTTGCCAATTTGGATAAATTGGAGAATTAAATTCTCCAATTAAAGAGTTGAGGGTCCATATCTGGGCTCTTTATTCTCTTTGTTGTCTGATTGCTGTTGCTAGGAATTCTAATACTATGTTGAACAGGAGTGGGGAAAGTGGGCATCCTTGCCTTGTTCCTGATCTCAACGGGAAGGCTACAAGCTTTTTCCCATTGAGGATGGTATTTGCTGTGGGTCTTTCATAGACAGATTTGATGAGGTTCAGGAATGTTCCCTCTATCCCTATACTTTGAAGTGTTTTAATCAGGAACGGATGCTGGATTTTCTTAAATGCTTTTTCTGAATCAATTGAGAGGACCATGTGGTTCTTCTCTCTTCTCATATTAATTTGTTGTATCACATTGATTGATTTGAGAATGTTGAACCATCCTTGTAGCCCAGGGATGAATCCCACCTGATCATGGTGGATAATCTTTTTAATGTGCTGTTGGATCCTGTTGGCTAGGTTCTTGTTGAGAA
>NC_081575.1:73124262-73156131 GCF_022355385.1 Mustela nigripes | reverse complement strand
TTTTATTTTATTTTAATTATTTTATTTATTTTAACTAGTGACTCAATTCTTTTGCTAGTTATCAGTATGTTCAATTGTATATTTCTTTCCATTTCATTTTTGATAGTTTATATGTTTCTAGGAATTTATCCATTTATTTTGTCCAATTTGTTGACATATTTTTTTCATAATTTTCCCTTATTAATGTTTGTACTTCAGTGGTTTTGGTTGTTATTTCTCCTCTCTTATTTGTGATTTTGTTTATTTGAGTCCTTTATATTTTCTTTTTGATAGGTCTGGCTAGAGGTTCATCAATTTTATTAACTTTTCAAATAACTAACTCCTGGTTTCATTGATCTATTCTATGGTTCTTTGTTCTGTGTTTTTTAAAGATTTTATTTATTTTATTTATTTGACAGAGAGAGAGAGATCACAAGCATGCAGAGCAGTAGGCGGTAGAGGGGGGGAAGCAGGGTCTCTGCCAAACAGAGATCCCAACGTTAGTCTCAATCCCAGGACCCTGAGACCATGACCCAAGCTGAAGGCAAAGGCCCAACCCACTGAGCCACCCAGGTGCCACTGTTTATGTGTTTTTATTTTTAGTTTCTATATCATTTATTTCTGTTCAAATTTTTATTATTTTCTTCTTTCTCCTGACTTTAGACTTCATTGTTCTTCATGTTGTTCTTTTCCTAGCTCCTTTAGGTGGAAAGTTAGGTTGTTTATTTGAAACTTTTCTTGCTTCTTGAGGTAGGCTTGTTAGGCATGTTAGGACCACTTTTGTTGCATCCCAAAGGTTTTGAAACATGTGTTTTCATTTTCTTTTGTTTCCAAATATTTTCTCATTTTTTTCTTGTTTCCCTAGTTTACCCATTCATTATTTAGTGGCATGTTGTTTAGCTACCATGTATTTGTGTTCTTTCCAGAATTTTTCCTTGTGGCTGGCTTCTAGTTTCATAGTGTTGTGCAAAAAAGTTGCATGGTTTGACTTTGGTTTTATTCTATTTGTTGAGTCCTGATTTGTGACCAATATGTGATCTATCCTGGAGAACATCCCATGTGCACTAGAAAATAATGTGTATTCTGCTGCTTTAGGATGGAATGATCTGGATATATCTGTTAAGTCCGTTTGATCCAAGGGGTCATTCAAAGCCACTGTTTTCCTTGTTGATTTTTTCTTTAGATGATCTGTCCGCTGACATAAGTGGGTTGTTAAAGTCCCCTGTTCTTAATGTATCATTTTTATTTAGTTCCTTTACATTTGGTATTAATTGTTTTATATACTTGTGTGCTCTCATGTTTGATACAAAAATATTTATAATTGTTAGATCTTGTTTGATTGTCCCCTTAATGATTCTATACTGTCCTCATTTGTCTCTTGTTACAGTCTTTATTTTATTTTATTTTATTTTATTTATTCAGTCAATCATGTTTTGGTGGCACAAAAACAAATTCATTATACGGACTTTAGAAACAGTCTGTTTTAAAGCCTAGTTTGTTCAGTATAATTATTACTTCTTTGGCTTTCTTTTGACATCCATTTGCATGATAAGTGTTTCTCCATCCCCTCACTTATAATCAACAGGTGTCTTTAGGTCTAAAATGAATCTCTTGTAGGCAGTATATAGATGGGTCTTTTTTTTGTTTTGTTTTATCAATTCTGACACCCTATGTTTTGATTGGAGTGTTTAATTCATGTATATTAAAAGTAATTATTGATAGATAATAGATACGTACTTACTACCATTTTATTACTTGTTTGTCATTCTGGGAATTTTATTTTATTCTTTCCTTTTTTGTCACTTTTGGTCTTTCCTTTGCACTCAAGCTATCCCATTTACTATTTCTTACAGGTCTGGTTTAGTGGCCATGAAGTCCTTTAGTTTTTCTTTGTCTGGGAAACTCTTAATTTCTCCTTCAATTCTGAATGATGATAGCCTTCCTGGATAGACTATTCTTGGCTCCAGATTTATCCAACTCAGCAGTTTGAATATATTATGCCATTCTCTTCTAGTTTGCCAAGTTTCTGCTGAAAGATCTGCAGCTAGCTTTATGGGTCTTCCTTTGTAAGTCAGAGATTTACTTTGGCTTGCTGATTTTTTTACCCATTTTAAAATTTGTTTTAACATCTTAATTTCATTTTCTTTTCATATTCCAAGATTCAGTGCTCCATGCAATATGTGCCCCCCTTAATACCCACCACCAGGCTCACCCATCCACCCACGTCCTTCACCTCCATAACTCTCAGTTTGTTTCTTAGAGTCTACAGTCTCTCATCTTTCACATTCCCCTCTGATTTACCTCAATTCACTTTTCCTTTCCTCTCTTAATGTCCTCCATGTTATTCCGTATGCTCCACAAGTAAGTGAAACTATATGATAATTGACCTTCTCTGCTTGACTTCTTTCACTCAGCATAATCTCCTCCAGTCCCATCTACGTTGATACAAAAGTTGGGTATTCATCCTTTCCTATGGCTGTGTGAAAAGAAGGGCCATATGTACCCCAGTGTTCATAGTAGCAATGTCCACAATCACCAAACTGAAAAGAGCCAAGATGCTCTTCAACAGACAAATGGATAAAGAGGATGTGGTCCATATATAAAATGGTTTGCTGCTTTTAAGACTTTTTTCTTTATCACTGTATTTAGCAAATACAATTTGCTATGTAATTTGCTATGTCTTGCTGTTGACCTGATTATATTAATTTTTATTGATACCCTATATTTTTGGATTGGAGCATTTAGTCCATTTAAATGTAAAGTAATTACTGAGTGGATATGTATTTATTGTCATTTTCTTAATTGTTTTGTCATTGTTTTGGAAATTTTCTCTTGTTCTTTCTTTTCTTTCTCTTTTTTGCATTTTACTGATTTTCTTTAGTGGTGTATTTTGGGGGGGTTCCTTTTTTATTTAAGTTAATTAACATATAGTTTATTATTAGTTTCAGAGGTAGAGTTAAGTGATTCATCAGTTGCATAGAACATCCAGTGCTCATTCATCAAGTGTCCCCCTTAATACCCACCACCCAGTTTCCCCATCCCCACACCCTCTTCTCCAGCAACCCTCAGTTTGTTTCCTATGCTTAAGAGTCTCGTATGGTTTGTCTCTCTCCCTTATTTTATCGTGTTTTATTTTTCCAGGGTTTGTTTCTTTTACTAGCCAGAATAATGCTGTATGTATTGTTCTTTGATGTGCTTGTTGGAGATGTTCTCAGCCTAGCACAATCCTTTTATTCATTATATATTCCACAGAATTAGTATCACTGTTTGAATTCATTCTGCTGTTATAATTATGACCACTTTTGTGCACAAATTTGAGCACAGCAGCTGGATTTTGAGGGAAAGAGTGTCAGTTTGAGCCCTTGGCAATCTGAGGTGAATCTGTGTTGACTTGGCATTAAACAGGTGCCACCTGTGCATGCTGACTCAGGCAAGAGGGTGGCTGGACTGTGAATTTGGGACCCGCAGGCCAATGGCATCATGTGTGACGGGGATGTGGCTGGTTTTGCTTTTATTTATTTATTTATTTATTTTTTCTGTGAAACACTATCTCTCCTTCTATTCTAAATGAAAGCCTTGTTGGATAGAGTAGTCTTGCAGTAGATATTGTTTTTTTTTCCTTTTAGCAGTTTGAATTTACCATGCCACTCTCTTCTGATCTGCAGAGTTTCTGCAAACCTACTGATTGCCATATGAGGTTTCCTCTGTATGTCACCACTTTCCTTTCTTTTGTAGCTTTTACAATTCCCTCTTTATTCCTCTTTATTACTACTTTTAGCCATCTTACTACTTTGCATCTTGATGCAGACCTCTTTGGGTTGGCCTCTCTGTGCCTCCTAGATCTGAAGTTCTCTTTACTTCCCCAGATTGAGGAAGTTGCCAGCTTTTATTTCTTCAGACAATTCTTCTACCCCCTTTTCTTGCTTTTCTCTTTCTGGGATCCCTATTATGTGACTGTTATGCTTTATAGTGTTGCTGAGTTCCCTGGGTCTATTCTCATCCCCCCCCCCCCCCCCCCCGCATCTGCTCAGTGTGATTACTTTCCATTACTCTGTCCTAAAGGTGGCTTATCTGTTGTTTTACTTCCTCTTGTTTGCTATTCATTCCAGATGGTCTATTTTTAATTTTATTTCCATTTAGTGAGTCCTGCATCTCTATTTTTTTTTTTTATTTTTTACATTTCCTAATTCTTTGTGGAGGGTCTCAAAAAGGTCCTATACTCTTCTCAAGTTTAATGAGAATCTTTAGGAGCATTTCTTTAAACTCAGTATCAGACATATATATTCTTACCTCCATTTCACTTAGGTAAAATGTGATTTTGTGATTAGGTATTGTGATTTTGTTCTGTTCTTTCATTTGGGACATATTCTTCTGTCTCCTTCTTCTGTATATTGCTGTGTCTGTTTCTCTGTGTTAGGAAAGTCAGCTATGTCTCCCATATTTGAAAGTGCAATGTCTCCTTTTCACCAGAAAATGGCGTTTTGGGGGTGTCTCCTCTGTGTGTTGCTACAGGGGTGTTCTACAATTGTGGCAGAGCTGTGTTTGTCTTCAGTCCAGCCTGTGATGGTTCTCAGCCTGTTGTGGGCATAGTCTGGTTCCTGTGGTGTTAGTGAGCCATTCAGGTGCTGCCTTGGGCTTGAGTTACGTGAGAGCAGACACTTATCAGAAATGACGTAGCATCAAACTGAAGGCACTTTCCCTGTCTGGTCCCTGAGAAGGTTTTCTGGTGGCTGGAGCCAGCAGTCAGACAAGCTGCCTGCCTAAAGACCCCTGCTGGGATCATGGTCGTACTGTTGTGTGGTTATCTTCTCCTTTCCCTGTAGCAAGACTCACTTTGGACTTGTGTTGGCCCTAGTCTAGGCTGCTTGCACACTGACAGGCTTGTGGCACCACTTTGATGGGATCTTGCCAAGAGCAGTTAGAGGGAGTGGATCTGCCTCACTGTGGCCTCTTGTCTGTGTTGGGCTGCAGAGGATCTATTCTCCTAGCTTCCCAGTTGCTTTCTGGGTTATCTATGCCAATGTGGGTGTTCTCTAGGCAGCCACGTGGAAAGAGGTGAGTCCAGGGTCCTCCTACTCTGCCATCTTCTCAGAAGCCTCCTCTTTGTGATGTATTTTACTTTCTCTTTATTCTTTGCATATTTATTATTGTTTTTTAATCTATTATTACCATTAGTTTGTATATAACCTTTCCTGCAAAGAGCAGTCTATATTAAATTTATGGTTAAAGTTTGAGCCATTCATTTTCCCTTTCCTACCACACTTTAGGTATATATTATCATATTTTATACCCTTTCTGTGTAAATTCCTTGACTGATCTTTTATTGACAAATTCACTTTTACTGCTTTTGTGTTTCTTACCTTTATACTGTCACTTTTGGTCTCTCACCTACACTCAAAAAGTCTCTTTTACTATTTCTTGCAGAGCTGGTTTAGAACTAATGAACTCCATTAGTTTTTGTTTGTCTGGGAAACGCTTTATCTTTCTTATACTGAATGATACTCATGTTGGATAGAGTATTCTTGGCTGCAAATTTTCCCCATTCAGCACTTCGACTATATCATGCCACTCCCTTCTAGTTTTCAAACTTCTACTGAAAAGTCCCCTGCTGGCCTTATGAGTTTTTCCTTGTAAGTTACTGTCTTTTTATTTTTTTTTTTAACCGCTATTCAATTTTTTTCTTTGTCACTGTAATTTGACAATTTAATTACAGTATGTCTTGTTGTGGATCTGCTTTTGTTGATTTTGATAGAGGTTCTCTGGGCCTTCTCGATCTGGATATCTGTTTCCTTACCCACATAGGGAAGTTATCATCTATTTTTAGTTCAAATAATTTTTCTGCCCCCTTTTGTTCTTCTGGAACTCCTATAATATGAATGTTATTATGTTTGGTGGTGTCACTGAATTCCCTAAGTCTCTTTTCATTTTGAGTCCTTTTCTCTCTTTTGTTCAGCTCAATTAATTTTCATTACTCTGTCTTCTATACTGCTGTTCATTTCATTACTTGTTTTGTTCATTTCATTTATTTAACACTTTATCTCTACTCTATTATTCCTTATCTCTGTGTTAAAGGTCTCATTCATGTTTTGCACTCTTTTCTCAAGTCCAGTGAGTATCTTTATGATTATTGCTCTAAATTTTCCATGAGGCATGTTAGTTATAGCTGTTTTACTTAGATGTTTGGCCACAGCCTTTTCCTGCTCTTTAATTTGGAATAAATTTCTCTTTCTCCTCATTTTTTCTGCTTGTCTGTGTTTCTCTGTGTTAAGAAAGTCAACTATGTCTTCTGTTGAAAGAGTGATTTTATGAAGAAGAGATCCTGGAGTATCCTGGTGTGCCAAGTCCCTAGTTCACCAGAACCTGGCTCTTCAGGAGAATGTTCTATGTGTTGCCTACTCACTGCTATTGTGTCTCAGTAATTATTCCATCCAGTGCAGCTGTGTACAGTTCTTCTTCTGTTATTCTTTAGTTACACAAAATATACATGCAGAGATACATAGAACACAAACACATAAAATAGTAACACAGACCAAATATACACAGCCATGCACAGACACCCAAAAAGCATTGAAGCACTAATCTATGTACCAAAGCAGTGCATAATCAGAAAGCACACACATATTAAGCATATAAATACTCATGTGAACATACAGATACACACATAAAAATATTAAACCAAATATATATAAAAAGACAGGCAGGGTTGTTTAAAAGCACACTAACAGTAACAGATCTCACGAACTAAGGAACAAGGGAATAACAGAATCTCATTTGCATAATGGGAGTACAGAGGCAATTAAAAAATCCCTGGATTGCTGTATGAGTTCTAGTAGAACTCATACAGCAATTCAGTAACGTGGCAGGATACAAAGTCAATGTACAGGAATTAATGGCTTTCTTATACACTAACAATGAAAACACAGAAAGGGAAATTAGAGAATTGATTCCATTTATTAGAGCACCAAGAACCATAAGATACCTGGGAATAAACCTAACCAAGAGGTAAAGAATCTGTACTCGAGAAACTACAGAACACTCATGAGAGAAATTGAAGAAGACAAAAAGATGGAAGACCATTCCATGCTCATGGATTGGTATAATAAACATTGTTAAAGTGTCTATACTGCCTATAGCAATCTATACTTTCAGTGCCATTCCAATCAAAATTCGACCGGTATTCTTCAAAGAGCTGGAGCAAATAATTCTAAAATTTGTATGGAATCAGAAGAGACCCTAAATCCTTAAGGAAATGTTGAAAAAGAAAAATAAAACTGGTGGCATCATGTTACCTGATTTCAAGGTTTACTACAAAGCTGTGATCACCAAGACAGGAATGTACTGGCATAAAAACACACATAAACTAGTGGAACAGAGTAGAGAGACCAGATATGGACCCTCAACTCTATGGTCAAATAATCTTCGACAAAACAGGAAAAAATATACAGTGGAAAAAAGACAGTCTCTTCAATAAATGGTGCTGGGAAAACTGGACAGTTATATGTGGAAGAATGAAACTTGACCATTTTCTGACACCATACACAAAGATAAACTTAAAATGGATAAAAGACCTCAACGTGAGACAGGAATCCATAAGAATCCTAGAGGAAAACATAGGCAGTAATCTCTTCGATATCAGCCACAGCAACTTCTTTCAAGATATGTCTCCAAAGGCAAAGGAAACAAAAGTGAAGATAAACTTTTGGGACTTTATCAAAATCAAAAGCTTCTGCACAGCAAAGGAAACAGTCAAGAAAACAAAGAGGCAACCCACGGAATGGGAGAAGATATTTGCAAAAGACAGCACAGACAAAAGGTTGATATCCAGGATCTATGAAGAACTCCTCAAACTCAACACACACAAAACAGATAATCATATAAAAGAAATTTGCAGAAGATATGAACAGACACTTCTCCAATGAAGACATACAAATGGCTATCAGACACATGATAAAATGTTCATCATCACTAGCCCTCAGGGAGATTCAAATTAAATCCACATTGAGATACCACCTTACACCAATTAGAATGGCCAAAATTAAAAAGACAGGAAACAACATGTGTTGGAGGAGATGTGGAGAAAGGGGAACCCTCTTACACTGTTGGTGGGAATGCAAGTTGGTGCAGCCTGTTTGGAGAACAGTGTGGAGATTCCTCAAGAAATCAAAAATAGAGCTTCCCTCTGACCCTGCAATTGCACTGCTGGGTATTTACCTCAAAGATGCTGATGTAGTGAAAAGAAGAGCCATCTGTACCCCAATGTTTATAGCAGCAATGTCCATGGTCACCAAACTGTGGAAAGAACCAAGATGCCCTTCAACGGACAAATGGATAAGGAAGATGTGGTCCGTATACACTATGGAGTTTTATGCCTCCATCAGAAAGGATGAATACACAACTTTTGTAGCAACATGGATGGGACTGGAAAAGATTATGCTGAGTGAAATAAGTCAAGGAGAGAGTCCATTATCATATGGTCTTACTTATTTGTGTAGCATAACAAATAGCATGGAGGACAAAAGGAGTTAGAGAGGAGAAGGGAGTTGTGGGAAATTGGAAGGGGAGGTGAACCATGAGAGACTATGGACTCTGAAAAACAATCTGAGGGTTTTTAAGGGGCGGGGGGTGGGAGGCTGGGGGAACCAGGTAGTGGGTATTAGAGAGGGCACGGATTGCATGGAGCACTGGGTGTGGTACAAAATCAATGAAAAGTCTTATGCTGAAAAAAAAAAATCCTTGGAATTCGATGATCTAAGAAGGCTCCTTAAAGAAGCGGGAATATGGGCTGGGCCCTGAAATTAAGTTAGCATAAACAAGGCAAAATGAAGGGGGAAGGAATTCCAGGTAAGAAGTTAGGAGAGAGAGAACTAAAGCCCAGTGGCAGCAAAGGTAAGAAGAATTCTGGTAAAGAAGGAGAAAATTAGACTTTAGCTTGTTGTATACACAGAAATGTAGGGGCAAGAAACGCTTGGCCAGATGGTGGTAGTTTTTGAAAATCGAGCCAAGATGACTCAAATTGACCTTATAGGCTTCTATGGCAGTTATAGAAGGTTTTAGAGTGCAGCTGGCATCTGCTCCTGCTGAAAGAGGTATTTTGGGGCCACATCTGTTGGCAGAATACCAATAGAATAAGGTCGTAAAATTGGAGGAAAGGCAATGGGAGACTCTTAGGCTATTGGCAGCATAATAATGGAAAGAGCACTGTAATGGGCATTGGGAGGCCTGGATTCATCTTCTTTTCTTAGCCTCAGTGCTCCCATCTGTATAATAACAGTGTCATATTCACCTACAGATTTTTTTTCATTACCACTAAGCCAGCCTTTTTTTTTTTTTTTTGCTTTTTTTTAACTTAAAAAAAAAATCTTTCTTTTCAGTGTTCCAGAATTCATTGTTTATGCACCACATCACCCATGGATTTTTAAGCTAAATTATGAGGATCTCTAGGAGTCTTGTAAGAGTGTTGCTATAGGGAGAATTGGGAGGTTTAGGTGACTATATTAACCATGGGTGCTGGAGCCCACTTGAATCCAATGAGCTAATTATGCACATTTCATCCCAAATCCATGTTCAGTAATATCATGTTGGTACTTTGAAATCCACTATGATGGAATAGTTTCCATGACAAAAATAAGCAAATGTTGGGGCGCCTGGGTGGCTCAGTGGGTTAAGCCGCTGCCTTCGGCTCAGGTCATGATTTCAGGGTCCTGGGATCGAGTCCCGCATCGGGCTCTCTGCTCAGCAGGGAGCCTGTTTCCTCCTCTCTCTCTCTCTGCCTGCCTCTCTGCCTACTTGTGATCTCTCTCTGTCAAATAAATAAAATCTTAAAAAAAAAATAAGCAAATGTATAAGCCAGGGCTTCTTTGATGATGATGGTAGGCTGGTGGTGATGATGATGATAAATTAGCCAGCATATAGTACATCATTAGTTTTTGATGTAGTGTTCAACAATTCATTAGTTGTATATAACATCCAGTGTTCATCACCACACACGCCCTCAATACCCATCTTTTTTTTTTCTTTCAGAGAGCTTGATTTTAAATATCTACCCATATATTATTGGTTTCAATTCTCTAAACCCACATTAACCAAAATAAGTCTGATTTTATCTGCTAGATCTATTGGGGTTCTAACATGTCATTTGTCTGAAAATGACAGGGCTGGTTTGTTATTAAAGGCCCTTCTAAGTCAAGCTTTACAATGTCTAGTTATAAAGTCAAGCCCATGCATGATAGTAGGCAGTAGGCACATAGTAGATACTGAACAAATGTTTATTACATACCTTCAGTGCTTTTGATTCTGTACCAGGTACGGGGATATAACAATGATCCAAACAGAAATAGAGCTGAGTGTCTAATGGGAAGTAATCAATATTGAACAAACAACCAGAAATATGGAAATGGAGTCCCATCAGCATAAATGCTGAATCTTGTTTTCACCACCAGAATTGTCTTTGAATTTATTGGGAGGATGGGAAAACAGGAAATATGCATGAGTGTGTATGTACAAGATTTGCATGAATGGAAGTAAGGGTGTGAATGCGAGCTAGATTCTCATTGTCTGTAAAAGATGAAAGAAGGAATAGCAATATAAGGGTGCTAATTAAATTTATATAGTCAAAACCCCCAAAAGGTCAGTGAAAAGAGTTGAGAATAATTGTCTCTGAAAAAGGGAAAATGTTTTAGAAAACATTGCAAAACTATTTGATTTTTTTATTATAAGCATGTTTAACTAGAAAATATAAGTATTGAATATAATGTGGCAATGGTGATGATTACCATGAAATTAAAATAAAGAAGTGTAATGAGACAGAGAGTGTGGTTAGCAAAATACAGGACCCCCCCAAAATGTCCAGTGATTCCCAGAATTTGTGCATATATTAAATTACATGGCAAGGGGAGGTGAACCATGAGATAGTATGGACTCTGAAAAACAATATAAGGGTTTTGAAGGGGCGGGGGGTGGAAGGTTGGGGGAACCAGGTGGTGGGTATTAGAGAGGGCACAAATTGCATGGAGCACTGGGTGCGGCGCAAAAACAATGAATACTGTTATGCTGAAAAGAAATAAAAAATTTTAAAAAATTACATGGCAAGAGAGAATTACATTTACAGATGGAGTAAACGTTGTTAATCAACAGCTCATTCAACACTGAGATTATTTTGCATTATCCAGATAATATCAGTGCAGCCAGTAAGGTCTTAAAAGTGAAAGAAGGAGGAAGATGAGTCAGAGTTGAGTGGAAATGTTACTATGGATAAGAAGCACAGCAGGGTACAAAATTGCTGGCTTTGAAGATAGAAGAAAGAAGTAATTAGCTAAAGAATGTGGGTACCATTTAAAAGCTGAAAAGAGAAAAGCTGAAATAGGTTATCCCCTAGAGTCTCCAGAGGAGAATGTAGACCTCTTGACATCTTGATAGTAGCTCAATAATATCCATGGCAGAATTTTGGTTTCTGGAACTGTAAGATAGTAAATTTGTGTTGTTTTAAGCCACTAAGTTTGTCATAACTTGTTATGGCAGTAATATAAAACTAATACAGAGATTAATGAGGTGACACATATTTCCTGAGAAAGTGACATTTGAACAGAGATTTTTAAAGTGAGGGATCAGGTGGGCAGATATCTGAAGAAAAGTAATTCTAGGAATGGAAGACTGTAAATGGAAAGATCCTGAGAAGGAAGCATGCCTGATATGTTCAAGTAATTGTGGTTAGAGCGGACTGAGTAAGGGAGAAAACTGGTAGAGGGTATGTGGGAATGGGGATGGTTGAGCAGGAGTAGATAATGAAGGATCTTGTAGGTCATTTAAAGGATCTTAGCTTTTGTTATGAGATAAGGAATGATTGGAGGGATCTGAACATGTTTGAAATGACATGATTTGATGTGTGTTTTAGAAAGATTTCCCTGGCTTCTCCATGGTAGATTCTAGAGGGGCAAGGGTAGAAACAAGTGAGACAAGTCTGGATGATTATGCAACAACTAAGTAGATTTAGGATTGTTGCAGTGAAATCAGAGTAGAAGGAATGGATGTCAGAGATGGGAAAGAAGAGTGGCTGGGATTTGGCTCTGTCAGAGTGAATCATAGTTAAATGGAAAGCACAGATACTGTTCATGTAGGAAGTCCAGATGTCCTGGGCAACATTAGGGTCACAGATTGAACTCTGTTGTTTTTAGAGAACATAGTTTGAGCCGAGTCATGTGGAAATAGAGTGATATGACTCCTGCATTGAGATATCCTCCTAGGGATAATATGGTAGGATGAGAGGTCATGGTTAGAGAAATATATTTGACAAATCATTTACATGGTGAAACCAATTGATGTAAAGCATCTACTTTTGAAGAAAGAAAAGATAGGAGAGAAAGGAGCAGAGACTCAAGAATAGTGAACCGAGAGTTCCTATAGTACATCCATTTCCAGACCCATATTTAGAATCACAGAAAGTCAAAGCCTAGAGAATCCTGTGAGAGAACCATGGGTCCTATTTTGTCTCAAATGTACAGGTGGGGAAAACTGAAGCCTAGAAAGAAAATGGAATTTGTTTAAGGCTACACAATGAAATCACTGTCAGAGGCCAGATTGGAACTCAGACTGCTTTTAATTGCCTCATACTGTCCAGTATGCTCCTGCATCCCCTAACTCTGAAGGTTTTGCTAAATTACCCTCAGAAATGTATTTAAGAGAAGCCCCTTCTAGACTTTTCAGAGTAGAACCACTTTCTTCCTATTGGGTTCCCATTTCTTTCTCTGTTGTATAAAGCAAGTGGGGATGTGGAGATAAGATGCCAAGTAGTAGGGGAACATTGAGCTTGCCTCATCCTTTAAAATTAGTATAATTGATAAATATCCTGGAATAACCAAGAAAACACTTGACAATAAAGTCTGGATCCATTGGTTACATGCATGTACACATAATGGGGAAAAATGAAACAAACAAATGCCACCAGTTCTTTTTAGACTGAACAATAAAACCCCAAATTTCTTGAGTTCTGGTTCTTATGGTGACAGAAAAAAAAAAAAAAAAAGAAGTGAAACAATTGTGGTGACTGAGTGGGTGGATGTTATATAAACACACTGTCCAAATTTCATGAGTTTCCTACTCCCACCCACTCTACCCACTGACTTGGAGAGTTGAGCAATAGACACTAATATCAGGAAGATCAGTGACAGGGTGTGTCTGCCAGTCTTTCTTCCAGACCTCTTCTGAGTGGACTTTCAATTTAATTCCAATGTATTTCACCAAAATATTTGACTACTGACTTGTTATTATGTTTGTGTTAGGTATCTTATAAGGTCCCTCTCCTTTATTTAACCCTTACAACAATGCTATGATGAAGGTACTAATTTTATTCACATTTTACAGATGACAAGGTAAGACTTTGGGGATGTAGATAACTTTTGTGAGGCTCCATTGATAATTTAAAGTAGAGCTCAGAATTGAACCTATGTAGTTTGTAGCCAGAATTCATGTTCTGGCTACCATTATCCAATATTGTGTCTTGTACTATAAGTTTAACTTCTGTAATTCTCGGCCCAGCCAAGGGCCTGGTATATACCAGATACTTAGAATCTGGTTTAACCAAATTGAATGTGAAAGATACTGTAACTGGTAAAGTACTATAAAACTATAGGGAAATGAAGAATTGAATCCCCACAGAGTCAGGAAAGTATTTGAGGTAGCATTTGAGATGGATTTTGAAGACTTGGTAGGTTTTCTATAGGGAGAATTGGAGGAAAATAAGGAAATTCAATGTGAAATTCAAGGTGAAGCATGACCACTTTTGTGTGCATGTATGACTTTCTCTTCAGCACCTCTATCCTTGACTAATATGCTAGACTTCAGCCTCCAGATTTAAGCAGTTCTTTTGCCTTAGGAAATATTTGACCTAGGGTATACTCAAAGCTATGTAATTACACACCATGAAGTAAAATTTCACCATGTTAAGTAGAAGTTTACATTTCCTGATGTATGCTAACTGAAAGATTTCAAAAAGGTGTTTGTGCCCTCCCCAATACCCACCACCTGGGTATTGGGAGGGCATGTATTGCATGGAGCACTGGGTGTTGTGCAAAAACAATGAATACTGTTATGCTGAAAAGAAAAAAAAAAGAGAAGGTGTTTGTGCCCATATTGGTAGGTAGAAACAAATAAGTCAACATTAAAATGTAATTAAAAAATAGGTGAATTTAAAAAAAAAAGGTGAATTTGTGTCATCCAGGTTGCTCAGTCAGTTAAGTGGCTACCTTAGGCTCAGGACATGATCTTAGAGTCCTGGGATTGGCCCCCCCCATATGAGCCTTCTTACTCAGTAGGGACCCTGCTTCTCCCTCTCCCTCTGCCTGCTGCTATGCCTGCTTGTGTTCTCTGTCAAATAAATGAATAAAATATTTATTTATAAATAGACAAATTTATAGAATCAGAAAATGGGTCAGTCTTTGTCTAGGGCTGGGAGACAGGGGTTGCTGAAGAGTGACTGCTAATGGGTACAAGATTTCTTTTTGAGATTTTAAAAATAATCTAAAATCAGGTGCCTAGGTGACTCAGTTGGTTAAGTGACTGCCTTTGGCTCAGGTCATGATCCCAGAGTCCCAGGATTGAGTCCCACATCAGGATTCCATCTCCATGGGGAGTCTGCCTCTCCATCTAATATGCTCTCCTCTCAGGCTCTCTCTCTCACTTTTTCTCTCTCAAATAAATAAATAAAATCTTTTTTAAAAATACTAAAATCAATTATGATGATTGTTGCACTGCTCTGTGAGTATACTAAAAACCGCTGAGCTGTACACTTTAAATAAGTGAACTTCATGGTCTGCAAATTATGTTTCAACAAAGCTACTGAAAATTTCATTATTGTTTTGGAAAAATTTTGTAATGGCCTGGGAAAATGTTTACAATGCAATGTGAAACAAAGCAGATTATGAAACTCTATATAGGTCATAAACTGAAATATATGATGGATTTACATATAGTGTTTAATTTTTTCTTTTAAGTTTTCATTTTTCCTAATGATGCATTTTTTCAGGTTTTTTTAAGTCTATTTTTAATTTATTTTCAGCATAACAGTATTCATTATTTTTGCACCACACCCAGTGTTCCATGCAATCCGTGCCCTCTATAATACCCACCACCTGGTACCCTGACCTCCCCCCCCCCCGCCCCTTCAAAACCCTCAGATTGTTTTTCAGAGTCCATAATCTCTCATGGTTGACCTCCCCTTCCAATTTCCCCAAACTCCCTTCTCTCTACCTCCCCATGTCCTCCATGCTATTTGTTATGTTCCACAAATAAATAAAACCATATGATAATTGACTCTAATGATCATATTTTTAAATAATGTCTTTATCTAATTGTACATGTGGAAAATAAGCATCAAATACTTCTTTTTCATTGGTGGGATTAAAATAATTTTTATCCTTGTTATTTTTCATCATTTTCTAATTTTTTAATAATTAAAATGCATTATTTCCATAATCAGACAAAACTAAAGCATTGAAAATACCATAAAATATCCATTGAATATTGTAGTATCTACAAATAAAAATAATTTAAATGAACCAATGAAAATATTAACAATCATTAGGAGACCACTTGCACAACAACTAATGAATTTCACTACTAAACCCATGAGAATATGATAAAACTCACTTGCAATAGACAAAAGAGAAAAATAGTTGATACTGCTCATTGTTGGTGGGGCTATGGCAGAAGAGGCACTCTTCCACAGAGATGGTCAGATTCTAGACTGGTGCCACCATTTTGAAAGTCACTTTGGCAATATCTCTCAGGATTTAGAAAAAGCATGTTTACTGAGGTACTGGAGTTTTAGGATTTTGTTCTATAGAAATCTTTAAACAAGTGTAAAGTGAAATACAAACATGGATCCTTATTGTATCATTGATTATAATAGGTAAAAATTAGAAGCAACTTAAACATCTATCAATTCGAAAGTGAGTGTCTATAGATATGAACTGCTATTTAGAATTGTTTAAATAAATTATAGTTTATGAATATAATAAAGAATACCATGAAGCTGTTAAAAAGAATGAGATAAATCTATACTGTATGTTTAGATACAAAAATATGTCTACAACATATTCTTAATTGAACAAAGAAAATTTAAAAAGTGAATGTATAATGAATCTATTTAAAGGGTACATTAATATATACATGGGCAATTCTTTGCAGGGAAAGTGACAAACTGTAATCTATGGAGTGGATTAATGGGAGACTTTCACTTTCTTCAAAGGAGGAGGATTCAATTTTAATCCTAGACCTGCTATTTACTAAGGCATGGAACCTTATGCAAGTTAGTTCATCTCTCTAAACTCAATTTTCTCATATGTAACAGAGCACTAAAAATATGCATATTTCATAAGACTTATTTTCTTGAAGGTAAAATGTAAAATGCATGCAAACACTCAATAAGCATCTGCTAGTCTGCTTTGTAGTGTTCTAATTCTTTATTAATTTTCAGGCATTGTTTCTGAAATCAGGAAAATGGTAAAGAAAAATTAGACAACCTACATTTAGATAATGGTTTGACAACTGTCAGAATAGAAAGCAAGGTCAGGAGAAATTGTCTAAAACTTTCCCATGGGGAGCAGAGTATCTGGTAACCTGCAAAGGAGTTCCCTAGATGGGGAAAGACTTATATCTCAATATTTTTTTTTATATATTATCCCAACCCTGTCAGTTATAATCACTTTGTAGATGAAACAGAGGCTCTAAAATTAAGTAACTTGCTCAGGGTCACACATAGTGGAACCAGAAATCTTATCCTGTTCTGTGTGATTCCAAGTTTGTGTTATTTCATATTGCACAACACTGTCCAGATTAATTCAAATAGAGAATGAATAGACTTTCCCTGGAACATCCCCTTACTCCCTTGAACAGCCATCACCATTCTCTCCCAGACTGTTTCCTTGCTTTAGGGACTAGAAAGTGGAAGTGTAACCCCTTATGTTCTGTTCTGGGATATTTACGGACTGAACCAAGATTAGCTATGTGTTCTGCTAGCTCATGGGCTTTCACTGACCACAGTGTTTGAGAACCCTTGAGTAAACCAAATTCTTCTATTTCACTGGTCCGGGAGCAAAACAGAAGTGACAAAAGCTGACAAAGCCCAGATGAAGCAGGAATGTTGAAATAGAGACAGTAGCATGCCCTTATGAACAAAGCCAATATAAATGTTCTAAATTGAATTCTGTTTCTTATGCTTATACACTTTCATGTCTTATCCCTAATCTTAGAAGAACCAGGTACTCTTCCTTTTCATTTTATACCTTCTTTTAGGTGCTTCACTGTGTTATTCTCTCTTCTTTATCCTTGTAATCAAGTTTCTCATTACATTTCTGTGTAGTTCATAGCTGGACTATTAAAATCTTTTATTCTTGGATCTAGCTATATCAAATTTAGCCTTAAATTTACACCAAAGACTCTATATTGTTAATCTTTTCTCAGTTATCAAAACTTCACCAACTCCTCTTCTGAACTTAAATATCCCAAGTACTCTAGCAGAGGGCAGGTAGAAATGGAAACACAAATATAACTCCCTCCTAAGTTATTGCCTGCTAGAATGTGAGCTCCACAAGGAAGGAATTTTGTGTATTATGTTTGCTGATATGTTTCAAGTGCCTAGAACAGTGTTTGAAAACTACTGGGGGCTCAATAAATATTTGTTGAATGAATGAATGAATGAATGAATTTATGAAAATTCTAAGATCGTACAGTTCATTCTATTCCTGTCTAGTGTTCAAATAGGAAATTAAACCTGCCCTTAAAGCTTAGAAGCCATATAACCTAAGAAATAAAAATCTGCAATTTTTCTCAAAAAAGCCTTTCCATTTTATAAAATTACTTACTGCTAGAGTTCTTTTGTTCATGTACTCTCCATTCTGTTGTTGAGAATCTACTATATGCCTAAATCTGAGCTGGCAGAGTGAGGAAATGACTAAGAATATTCCTGCTTTCAGGAAATCCAGAATCTAGACTGGGGCATAGATATAAGACTAATTAGACTTCTAGGTTGCATATAATAAGAGTCATGTTATATATACCAAATAATCCAGAACTGGAAATGGGGGCAGATCACCTTTATTTCTGCTCTTTAATATTGCCTAAATATTGCCTTTAAATCCCAATATAGAATATCTTTCCTTTGGCAGCTTCAGCCCATTAAAGTGTTAGCAAAAAACTATTTATATGCTGCTTAACATAGCTTCCATGACAGTTTTCAAGGATGCCCCCTTCCCTTGTCATCTCTATAGAATATAATTTTAGTTCCATTAGCCTCGTTTCACAGGATATGGTATTATGACCTTGAGCAATTTTTGAGAGCCCTTGCTGGGTTTTCTTCTTGGGAAATATTCTAGTAAGCCATGGTAGTCAACCCCATGACTAGGAAGTTGGGAAATTAAAGGAGTCTCAGAGCATGTGCTGAGTGAAATGGAAAAATGATGTTGATGACCTAAAAGTATAATCAACCCTCCACTTCCCTAGAACATGGAACAACTAGGATGGTTTAGCAATAGGCTAAAGTTTGGGAGCAGAGAGCATGTAAGAGAAACAACCAAGACAGACTTAACAGGAGTCACCAGGAGTGCAATTGCAGGGTCATAGGGAAGTTCTATTTTTAATTTCTTGAGGAATCTCCACACTGTTCTCCAAAGAGGCTGCACCAACTTGCATTCCCACCAACAGTGGAAGAGGGTTCCCCTTTCTCTACATCCTCTCCAACACATGTTGTTTCCTGTTTTGTTAATTTTTGGCCATTCTAACTGGTGTAAGGTGATATCATGAGAGACTATGGACTCTGAAAAACAATCTGAGGAGTTTGAAGTGGCGGGGGTGTGGGAGGTTGGAGTACCAGGTGGTGGGTATTATAGAGGGCACGGATTGCATGGAGCACTAGGTGTGGTGAAAAAATAATGAATACTGTTTTTCTGAAAATAAATAAATTGAAAAAATTTAAAAAAAAGGAGTCATCAGAATTCTTGAAGTTTCAGAGGTGACCATCACTTATACTTTCTTGACTGGCTTGGATACAGTCACCTACATGAAGCATAATTACATTAAACTTAATACTATGCTACTTTGTCACAATAGTACACCCCTGATCCTGGCTGGCATGATTTAAGGTGAGTCATGAACAGATAGATCTAAAGAGCCAGCTACCTATGACAAAACTGACTCAATGCAACTGTACTGGTGCTGTGTCATATGAGGGGACACAGTGTTAAACAGTAGATGCTGCTTCATGGACCATATAACAACTCAAACAAAGCTGTTGCCCATCTCCACTTTGGAAGCTATTGCAAGGAAATATCTCAGACTTTTGTAGTTAATGATATCTCTACTTGTCTGTCTCCCTTTAATTCTTATAATTTCTCAAAGGGAGAGTTATATGTCACTGAAAATGTTAAAAATATAAAAAATAAAAAAGACATGTTCAAGAGAATTTTATTTTTGTAAAGGCTTGATAGTATGAGGAAGAAATGTGTAATTCTCATGCTATCATGGGGCACATATACCCATGTTTCTGGTTAGAAGGAGCTTCAAAAGTTGATTTCATTCCAATTACTTCAGGTAACTTCCCAACTTTATGGATTCAGAAAGTCACTATTATAACATCTGTTGAATGGTGTCAAATTAATCCAATATATAAAGCAGTATTTCTCATTATTGCTTAAATTTCAGAATCATCTGGAGGAATTTTTAAAATTCCAAGGCACAGATATTACTTCAAACAAATTAAATTGGAATATTTAGGAGTAGACCCAGATATCAGTGTTTGGTTAAACCTCCCCAGAGGATTCCAATGTGCAGCCAAGGTTGAGAGCCACTGCATTAATCACTGGATAAGCCCAAGTGTCATTTTAATTACTATGATGACAGATAAAATTAACAAGATTTCCAGGAATTACAACTTCTTTCTTTCTACTTTTTGGTATGAGCCTATATAAGAAATATCATCCTTGGAAATCAAACTAAGTGTTATCCTTGGTGAGCATATGATTAAAAGGTAGAGTCAGTTGCTCACTAGACATGGGAAGAATTCTTAAGTTTTGGGAAAGTGCATAAATAGAATAAATTATAAGGGGAGATCCTGGAATTAGATAAAAGAAGCCAAATAACCTTTCATCCCATGAGGCCCTTGTATTACTATTATGCAATACTCTCCTGTATGTAAAGTGATATAACCACATTAATGGATTTTTTGGTTAAATTTCCTACCTATGATTCCCTTCTGTGATTTCTTTCTTTAATGAAAACCATTCCTGGAAAAGTATAAACTTCCTAAACTGAACCAGGAAGAAATTGACAACTTCAATAGATCAATATCTAGTAACAAGATGGAAACAGTGATCAAAAACTTCCAAAAAACAAACAAACAAACAAAGAAACAAACAAACAAAAAACAACTAGAGTTCAGGACCTGACAGATTCCCTGGAGAATTCTACCAAACATTCAAAGAGGAAATAATACCTATTCTTCTGAAGCTATTTCAAAAAATAAAAAAAAGTAGGAAAACCTCCAGTCTCTTTTTATGAAACCAGCATTACCCTGATCCCCAAATCAGGCAAAGACCCCATCCAAAAGGAGAATTTCAGACCAATATTCCTGATGAATATGGATGCTAAGATTCTCAACAATATCCTAGCTAATAGGATCCAACAGTAGATTAAAAAGATTATCCACCACCACCAGGTTGAATTTATCCCTGGAATGAAAGGGTGGTTCCACATTTGCAAATTGATCAGTGTGCTCAAACAAATCAATAAGAGAATAGAGAAGAACCACATGGTCCTCTCAGTTGATACAGAAAAAGCGTTTGACAAGATACAACATCTGTTCCTGATTAAAATGCTTCAAAGTATAGGGGTAGAGGGATCATTCCTTAACTTCATAAAATCTATCTATAAAAATCCACAGTGAATATCAATCTCAATGGGGAAAAGCTGACAGCCTTCCCTTTGAAATCAGGAACAAGACCATGATGTCTACTCTTGCCACTGTTGTTCAACGTACTACCAGAAGTCCTAGCAACAGCAATCAGACAACAAAAAAAAAAAAAAAGAAAAAGTATTCAAATTGGCAAAGAAGTTAAACTCTCTCTCTTTAGAGGTGACATGATACGTTATATGGAAGGACCATTCAGGGCTATATAATCATGGTCATTTACATTTGGTAAAACATTGTGTGGGTTCTTCAAATCATTCCAAATCAGGTCATTTGAATCTTGAAATATTTCTCCAAAGTAACTTGTCAGCACCTCATCAAAAAGTAATTACAGGTAAGTTTTTATGTATTTTACCATCTTCTTGTATGTAGAGAATACATATATATTCTCTCTCTCCCTCTCCATATATATATATATATATATATATATATATATATATATATGAAGAAAAGGAAATCCAAGAGAAATTATATTTAACAAATTATATTTAACAAGTCCTACACTTCTAAATGCATCAGGGTACAGGATTAGGGTTATTCTCTCACTCTTCTGTGTCCCACTGTACAAAATGGCTATTGGAAGAGTGTATCAGTGATTAAAAATGTATTCATTTCTGTTCTGAGAATCTTACATCACCCTTCCTTTATATATCCATTATTTCAATATTCTCCATGCTTCTAGAGAAGAATAAAGATTTTTTATGCAATTTTTTTTTATTTCATGTAATCACATCAAAATCCATTGATTTTGGAATAGTGCTAAACACTGTGACATAGAGCTTTGCAGGACTCACTTCACATAAAATCTATGACAGACTGTGGAGGACTAGTCTCAGTAAGGAACAAAGGAGGTTCTTTCTAAGAAGTAACATATTTGAATGCCATGTGCAAACCTAAATTTATTTTTTAAGGTTTTATTTATTTGACAGAGATCACAGGTAGGCAGAGAGACGGGGGAAAGTAGGCTCCCCGCTGAGCAGAGAATCCAATGTGGGGCTCCATCCCAGGACTCTGAGATTATGATCCAAGCAAAGGCAGAGGCCTAACCCACTGAGCCACGCAGACACCCCTCAAACCTAAATTTATTATAGACCATCCTTTTGGTATTTTTTTCATGATATTTTACTTAAAATCAGAAACATCATAATATATTCTCTCAAGTTTATATAACAGTTTTCAGATATCTTCATATGTATTATCTCATTTGATAATCACAATAACTCATGAAGTAAGAAAAGCAGCTATTATTATCCTTAGTCTACATACAAGTGAACTCAGATTCAAAAAGGTTAAGTGACTTGCCTGGATTTATTTAGGTTGTAAGTGGTGAGGCTAGGACTAGGGTAATAAGTATTCCAGTCCTTCTGTAGGTATGATTTCATATATATTTTTTTAATTCTTAAAAATTTATTTATTTATTTATTTATAATTTATTTCTCTCTTTTTTTTCAATTTATTTATTTTCAGAAAAAAAAAAGTATTCATTATTTTTTCACCACACCCAGTGCTCCATGCAATCCGTGCCCTCTATAATACCCACCACCTGGTACCCCAACCTCCCACCCCACCGCAACTTCAAACCCCTCAGACTGGTTTTAGGAGTCCATAGTCTCTCGTTATTCACCTCCCCTTCCAATTTACCCCAACTCCCTTCTCCTCTCTAACACCCCTTGTCCTCCATGCTATTTGTTATGCTCCACAAATAAGTGAAACCATATAATAATTGACTCTCCCTGCTTGACTTATTTCACTCAACATAATCTCTTCCAGTCCCGTCCATGTTTCTACAAATGTTGGGTATTCATCATTTCTTTTTTTTTTTTATTAATTTTTTATTTTTTATAAACATATATTTTTATCCCCAGGTGATGCAACATGGAGGCTTAAGTGGGTATTCATCATTTCTGATGGAGGCATAATACTCCATAGAGTATATGGACCACATCTCCCTTATCCTTTCATCCACTGAAGGGCATTTTGGTTCTCTCCATAGTTTGGCGACCATGGCCATTGCTGCTATAAACATTGGGGTACAGATGGCCCTTCTTTTCACAACATCTATATCTTTGGAGTAAATACCCAGAAGCGCAATTACAGGGTCATAGGGAAGCTCTATCTTTAATTTCTTGAGGAATCTCCACACTGTTCTCCAAAGAGGCTGCACCAACTTGCATTCCCACCAACAATGGAAGAGGGTTCCCCTTTCTCCACATCCTCTCCAACACATGTTGTTTCCTGTTTTGTTAATTGTGGCCATTCTAACTGGTGTAAGGTGATATTTCAATATGGTTTTAATTTGAATCTCCCTGAGAGCTAATGATGATGAACATTTTTTCATGTGTCTGATAGCCATTTGTATGTCTTCATTGGAGAAGTGTCTGTTCATATCTTCTGCCCATTTTTTATATGATTGTCTGTTTTGTGTGTGTTGAGTTTGAGGAGTTCTTTATAGATCCTGGATATTAACCTTTTGTCTGTACTGTCATTTGCAAATATCTTCTCCCATTCCGTGGGTTGCCTCTTTGTTTTTTTGACTGTTTCCTTTGCTTTGCAGAAGCTTTTGATTTTGATGAAGTCCCAAAAGTTTATTGTTGCTTTTGTTTCCTTTGCCTTTGGAGACCTATCTTGAAAGAAGTTGCTGTGGCTGATATCGAAGAGATGACTGCCTATGTTCTCCTCTAGGATTCTGATGGATTCCTGTCTCGCGTTGAGGTCTTTTATCCATTTTGAGTTTATCTTTGTGTACGGTGTAAGAGAATGGTTGACTTTCATTCTTCTACATAAAGTTGCCCAGTTTTCCCAGCACCATTTATTGAAGAGACTGTCTTTTTTCCACTGTATATTTTTTCCTGTTTTGTCGAAGATTATTTGAACATAGAGTTGAGGGTCCATATCTGGGCTCTCTACTCTGTTCCACTGGTCTATGTGTCTGTTTTTATGCCAGTACCATGCTGTCTTGGTGCCCCTAGCTTTATTATTGTTTTTCAACATTTCCTTAGCGATTCGGGGTCTCTTCTGATTTCATACAAATTTTAAGATTCTTTGCTCCAGCTCTTTGAAGAATACCGGTGGAATTTTGATCAGAATGGCATTAAAAGTATAGATTGCTCTAGGGAGTATAGACATTTTAACAATGTTTATTCTTCTGATCCAAGAGCATGGAATGGTCTTCCATCTATTTGTGTCTTCAATTTCTTTCATGAGTGTTCTGTAGTTCCTCGAGTATAGACCTTTACCTCTTTGGTTAGGTTTATTCCCAGGTATCTTATGGTTCTTGGTGCTATAGTAAATGAAATCGATTATCTCATTTCCCTTTCTGTATTGTCATTGTTAGTGTATAAGAAAGCCAATGATTTATGCACATTGACTTTGTATCCTGCCACGTTGCTGAATTGCTGTATGAGTTGTAGTAGTTTGGGGGTGGAGTCTTTGGGTTTTCCATAAAAAGAATCATGTCATCTGTGAAGAGAGAGAGTTTGACTTCTTCATTACCAATTTGGATACCTTTTATTTCTCTTTATTGTCTGATTGCTGTTGCTAGGACTTCTAATACTATGTTGAACAAGAGTAGTGAAAGTGGGCATCATTGCCTTTTTCCTAATCTCAATGGGAAGGCTACAAGCTTTTTCCCATTGAGGATGATATTTGCTGTGGTTCTTTCAGAGATAGATTTGATGAGGTTCAGAAATGTTCCCTGTATCCCTATACTTTGAAGCGTTTTAAACAGGAACGGCTGCTGGATTTTGTCAAATGCTTTTTCTGCATCAATTGAGAGGACCATGTGGTTCTCCTCTCTTCTCATATTAATTTGTTGTATCACATTGATTGATTTGCGAATGTTGAACCATCCTTGTACCCCAGGGATGAATCCCAGCTGATCATGGTGGATAATCTTTTTAATGTGCTGTTGAATCCTGTTGGCTAGGATCTTGTTGAGAATCTTAGCATCCATATTCATCAGTGATATTGTTCTAAAATTCTCCTTTTTGGTAGGGTCTTTGCCTGGTTTGGGGATTAGGGTAATGCTGGCTTCATAGAAAGAGTCTGGAAGTTTTCCTTTTGCTTCAATTTTTTGAAACAGCTTCAGGAGAATTAGTGTTATTTCTTCTTTGAAGGTTTAGTAGAATTCCCCAGGGAATCCATCAGGTCATGGGCTTTTGTTTTTTGGGAGGTTTTTGATCACTGCTTCAATCTCGTTATTAGATATCGGTCTATTCAGGTTGTCGATTTCTTCCTGGTTCAATTTTGGTAATTTATATTTTTCCAGGAATGCTCCATTTCATCTAGGTTTCTAAGCTTATTGGCATAAAACTGTTGATAATAACTTCTGATCATTGTTTCTACTTCCTTGGTGTTCATTGTGATCTCTCCCTTTTCATTCATAATTTTATGAATTTGGGCTTTCTTTTCTTTTGAATTAGTGTGGCCAATGGTTTATCGATCTTATTAATTCTTTCAAAAAACCAGCTTCTAGTTTCATTGATACGTTCTACTGTATCTCTGGTTTCTACCTCATTGATCTCAGCTCTAATCTTGATGATTTCCCTTCTTATATGTGGCGTTGGTTTGATTTGTTGTTGATTCTCCAGTTCTTTAAGGAGACAGCTGCTGTGTTCTGGATTTTTCAATTTTTTTGAGGGAGGCTTTGATGGCTATGTATTTTCCTCTTAGGATCGCCTGTGCTGTATCCCATAGGTATTGCACAGAAGTGTCTTCATTCTCATTGGTTTCCATGAACTGTTTCAGTTCTTCTTTGATCTCCTGGTTGATCCAAGCATTCTTAAGCAAGGTGGCCTTTAGCTTCCCAGTGTTTGAGTTCCTTCTGAAGGGCATCTTCGTTCTTTCCACAGTTTGGCTACTGTGGCCATAGCTGCTATAAACTTTGGGGTACATATGGCCCTTCTTTTCATGACATCTGTATCTTTGGGGTAAATACCCAGGAGTACAATGGCAGGGTCATAGGGAACCTCTATTTTTAATTTCTTGAGGAATCTCCACACAGTTCTCCAAAGAGGCTGCACCAACTTGCATTCCCGCCAACAGTGTAAGAGGGTTCCCCTTTCTCCACATCCTCTGATTTCATACATTTTTACCATCAACTTCAAGTGGACTTACCTCTCATTATTAATTTTTTGATTGTAGACTCTAAGTAGAAATAACACTGGCATTTTTTGGAAAGATTTTATCTTTGAGAGAAAGAGATAGAATTCATGCATGAGCATGGGGAGGAAGAGAGGGCAGGGTGGGTGGATGAATCTCAAACTCCATGCTGAGCACACAGCCTGATGTGGGGCTTGATCTCACGACCCTGAGGTCATGACCTGAGTTAAAACTAAGAGTTGGATATTCTACTGACTGAGCCACCCAGGGGCCCCAAGAGTTCTGGTATCTTTATCAACCAATCATGCTCAGAATTTACACTTTGAGTAAAAAGCCTATCTCTTGAGAGATTAACTAAATTGAAGAATATTTTCATTTACCTAATTTTCTAAAGATTATTGTTTTCTTTATGAACTGTTTTGTATACAGAAAAGAGAAAAATCAATGGATGAAGCAGTGAGAACCAACTGTACAATGTATGTCCCATTGTCATTTAGCTTGAACTAATATTGACCAATACTTATCTGTCAAGATGGAATAAACATAGGAAATGTTGGATTTGATCTTGAGAAATGAGACTTAAAACATACCTAATCTGTCTGACATAAAAGTAAAGAACACTTCTTTCAAGTTACCTTGACTAAATAATATGACAAAAACAGATTCATATCAAGGTTTACTTTCATTATTTATTGAACAATGACAAAATATTAACAGAAATTATTTCTATCAAGAGATCTTCCCTCACTGAAGAAAAGAATTATGAAAAAAGTGTATTTTTTTAAAACATTTTCATCTTAAAATAACAATGACAATGATAAGGCCCTATTAAGCTAAGAGAAAAGCACCTGTAAGAACAGTTTTAAAATGGACGTCATGTTAAAGTCATGTTAAAATAAGACATACAACACCTCATTAGTTTTTGATGTAGTGAAGTATTGTGTGGTGACTAAGTAAAGATAATTAAAAAAAAATTTAAAAAATAATGCTGCAAAAAACAAGTAAAACATAGGGGTAATGTGGTAATGCTAGTGCTTAAATTGTTCATATGTATATATTTTTTTCTGAGTATTCTTTTACATACTCATCTTAAATATTCTTCACAGTTTCACTGGCAACAAGAGGAAAGTACTTTAGAATGTTTTGTTATTTAACGTGGTAAGTAGAGTAAGACCTCACAAATTTAGAAATATTTTTTAGTTTATGACCACATGGAGAAAGATCGAATAAGATTTCTGTCTGTATAATTTATAAAGAAAAGAATTGCTAGGAAAAGTGATAGTTTACTTAACAGAAGGGCTTGTCAATTATTTTTATCAGTAACCATTTGTAAATGTGTGAAAAAATAGTTTCTATTTTACTAAACTGGCCTCTGATGTATCTTGTTTTTACACCAAAGTAATAAAATATTTTTAAAAATTACTTATTTAGATAGGACTTTTCTATAATTAGTCAATATTAAAGCAGATGAGGAAAAGTATGAGTAAGGCATGGAAGGATACAGATGACATGCCTTAAGCCCTCTTGCTTAATTCACTTAACTGAAAAGTTTTCCTGCTAATAACCTATTATGGTTATTCTTCATTAGAATAGTATAATACAAGTCCTTATAGCTGGGTTGTATATAACAGCAAAATGGAAGAGTTGAGAAATCAATCTCACATCTCTTTCTTCCATGACATCCATATTGAGTAAAGCTTCAGTTCTACTTGTCATCAAAGTAGCAAGTTCAGAACTGACTGGTTAAAATGAAAAAAAAAAAAAAAAATATATATATATGTGTGTGTGTGTGTGTGTGTGTGTGTGTGTGTGTGTGTGTGTCTGGGTGACTCAGTTCATTGAGCATTGGACTCTTGAGTTTGGCTCAGGTCATGATCTCAGGGTTGTGAGATCAAGCCCTGCATCAGGCTCTGCACACAGCAGGGAGTCTGTTCAAGATTGTCTCTCTCCCTCTTCCCCTGCTCCTCCAAAAATAAATAACTACATCTTTAAAAAAGTAAAAAGGAGAAATAATTTTACTTTATTTATTATTATGTTCAGTTAGCCAACATATAGCACATCATTATTTTTTGATGTACTGATTAACAATTCATCAGTTGTGACCCAGTGTTCACATTGGGTTAAAAAAAAAAAAAAAAAAGCTGAACCCATCCAGATGCTGTCTACAAGAGACTCAATTTGAACCTAAAGAGGAATAATTTTCAGTAAGGTACTTTAAATACAATAACTTAAATGCTGATCCTTCAGTTATCATGGGGAAAAAAGAGTTTACACAATAGTGAAGAATAATGTGACAAGAAAATTGGATACATGAAAAACTCTCATTAAAACATCACATCCACAGTTAGGGCTACTTTAATATTGATTTTTTTAAGTCACTACAGGAAGTAGAAATACCACATAATAGCCAAAAAAATATGATATTACTATGGGGAAGAGAAGCCATAATAAAATATTTTCCAGTTCAGAAAACAAAGACATAAATACCATATATACCAAGTTGATGAAAAACCTAAGGTAGGAATTCAAATATTTTGAACACCAGACTTATTATTCTCAGTGTCAGTTGTCACATACAATTTTATTTATTTTTTACTGAATAACCTGCATAATTGCATTAAATTCTCAAAAATGAATTGACAGGCTTAGTTCACTGATACGATCAGTCACATGAACTTTCTTCCCAGACAGTAATGACTTTTGGTCCACCAAATAAGCTTAATTGCATTGCTTGGACATTTTATTCCTTAAATAACAAATGGAGGGATTGTCAGTCAATAAGTTCTGCTGCCAAGCATGATGGAAAAATGGCAATCTAGTTGTCAGAAGAGATACAACCCTGAGACTAATAACAGAATCAGCCTTTTAGAAAATGTCCCAAAGGTAATGAATTTCACAGATTGGCAGATTCCCAACCAAAAACAAAGCAAAACAAACAAACAAACAAAAAACAAAAACAAAAACAAAACCACAAAAACCACACACACACACACACAACCAAAAATAACAAAACACACACAAAAACCATATGGTATTTTCCACATTTACTTTAGGACAATAAAATCTATTGTTATTCATTAAGATTTTAGTAAATAATTCATTGTTTGTAATTCAGCTGCAGCAGCACTATTTCAAGTAACATACCAGAGTTTATAACATGAAAAAGCCCAGAAAAGAATAGAAGAAAAAAAAAACACATTAGTCCAGTTTAGTTTAATAAGATTTTAGAGATCCTGAATAGGAAGTACTCTTCAACCCAAGAAAGCTCTCAGTTCAAAGGATGACTTTTTGCTCATGTAGTGTCAGGTAAAGACAATGAATCAGAATAGAGTAAGTTTCAAGGTACTACAACAATGTAATGAACTAATCCAAATGGCCTCTAGGGTATTCTTATCTATGAGATTCTACACAGAGAGAATTTAGGCTTTGAAATGACTGTATTCTTTCTAGTGAACAATATTCAGTCTGAATTTTATCAATAGGTAAGAACTTCAGACTTTAAGGGAGAGAGATTTATCAACTGTCAGTGAGAAAAAATGTTGCATATTTTGACTTTAGCCAGCAGCACAGCTATTTACTTCATTTTATGGTGCCATTCACTAAGAAAATCAGGTGTTCTGAAAACCATTTGCTGTATTATGGTCAACTTTTACTGTTTAATCTGATTTCAAGAAGCCCACATGCTACAAGAATCTTATACCCAACTAACACAGGAAGTGTTTGGTCTTCTCTATAGCATTCTGGATCTATCAGAGCTTCAACTCAACTTCTATAGCCAACCTAGTCATTTAGTGTTAAAGCTACCCAGAATTGATCAATTGAGTTGAGTTGCTATGACCAGCTAAGTTCTGAGGAGCTTGAGTGCCATGAAAGATAAATATTATTTCATTGTCTAGGTTAATTCCCCCTGGTACAGGTCTAAGGGTATATGTTCCGCAGTAAAGTTTGCAATCAGGCTTAGAAAGTTCAAAAGGCTGATTTTTCAGTGTTTCTCAGGAATCTTTATTTCAAGTTCTATCAAGACCCACATCTGATATTTTTCTCCTTGGGGTTGGACAATAAAAGAGGGTTGGTAGCAGAAAATAGTGTAAGCATCAAATAATAAATTATGTAAACAAAAATTGTAAGCATTGCTGATGAAGGCAGACACCCCTCTTCCACATGATACTCAGGGTTTTTATGGGGAGAGATTTGCTGACAATAGTGCCTTTATGACTCCACTTCAGTAGTATTTCTGCTGAAGCAAACACAACCTCCTAGTTTAAGGAAATGAAGACATCCCCCCCCCGCCCCTGCCACTCTACAGTTCTGTGCCAGGAAGGAAGTTTCACTCTACTTTTAAAAAACTTACTTTTAGATTTCAGACGGAGCATGGATTTTACACCATGAATGTCTGACTCTCATTTTCAAGAGACTACAGATGGAGAAAAAAATCAAAGAGTGTATCTATGGTATATGAGAAAGAATGATAATATTTGGGAGTGGAGATACAAGGCAAATTTTTCCTTAATCACATCTCACTCCCATCATTATAATATTACCCTTTGACATATCAGTGATTTGCTAGCCCCATAAAAGTATGTACCTGAAAATCAATATGCAGAGTTCCTCGGAAACACAGGCTGTATATTTGAACTAAGTCCTAGTATAAGGTGTTGAACATAATTTAGTTTTACCCTTAAAGAAAAGTCTGATTGGTAAAAGTTTTGATGTGAATGTAGATTCAATATTCAACTGTATAACCATAAATATAGCATAAAATTGTGATACCTTTTAGCTAGAGGGAGTCACTAGATATAGTCTTGAATTTCCAAGTCCCTATCACTATTCCAAATAATGTTCCTGGGCTTCTCAGAAAGGAAAGTGAATGACTGGATGAAGGTACTCCTCGAAAATTCTGTAAGTTGTTGTTGATATATTCCACATTTTCTAAGCCCTATACGAAGTAATTTCAGGACTAGAAAAACATTTTTTAAATGCGCATTTTCCTCAAAAACAATTGGATCTATTGAAAAGATCATATGTTCTTATATTTCTTTTATTAATTTGGTGTATCACACTGATTGATTTGTGAATATTGAACCACCCTTGCAAGCCAGGAATAAATCCCACTTGCTTGTGATGAAGGATTTTTTATTATATTGTTGGATTAGGTTTGCTAGTATTTGATTGAGAACTTTTGCATCTGTGATCATCAGGAATCTTCTTTTCGGATGAATTTGAAAACTATGCATATTCCTCAAATACAGATCCTTAACCTCTTTGGTTAGGTTATTTCCCAGGTATCTTATGGTTCTTGGTGCTATTATAAATGAAATTGATTCTCTAATTTCCATTTCTGTATTTTCATTATTAGTGTATAAGAAAGCCACTGATTTCTGTACATTGACTTTGTATCCTGCCATGTTGCTGAATTGCTGTATGAGTTCTAGTAGTTTGGGGGTGGAGTCTTTTGGGTTTTCCATAAAAAGAATCATGTCATCTACAAAAAGAGAGGGTTTGACTTCTTCATTACCAATTTGGATACCTTTTATTTCTCTTTGTTGTCTGATTGATGTTGCTAGGACTTCTAATACTAAGTTGAACAAGAGTGGTGAGAGTGGGCATCCTTGTCGTGTTCCTGATCTCAACGGGAAGGACGCAAGCTTTTCCCCATTGAGGATGATATTTGCTGTGGGTCTCTCATAGATAGATTTTATGAAGTTCAGAAATGTTCCCTCTATCCCTATACTTTGAAGCATTTTAATCAGGAACGGATGCTGGTTTTTCTCAAATGCTTTTTCTGCATCGATTGAGAGGACCATGTGTTTCTCCTCTCTTCTCTTATTAATTTGTTC
>NC_081575.1:73113866-73121262 GCF_022355385.1 Mustela nigripes | reverse complement strand
CTATGGACTCTGAAAAACAATTTGAGGGTTTTGAAGGGGCGGGGGTGCGTGGTAGGAGGCTGGGGAAACCAGATGGTGGGTATTATAGAGGGCACGGATTGCGTGGAGCACTGGGTGTGGTGCAAAAACAATGAATACTGTTATGATGAAAATAAAAAATAAATTAAAAAAAAAAGAAAATGATGCATCTTGATTCTTCTTCAAGTATTTGGTAGAATTTAGAGAAAAGTTATCTGGTCCCTGGACTTTCTTCATTGGGAGATTTTCATTACTGATTTAATCTCATTACTTATAATTGATCTGTTCAGATTTTCTATTTATTCCTGGTACCGTCTTTATAGGTTGTTTGTTTCTAAGATTTTTCTACTTCTTCCAGGTTGTCTGGTTTGTTTGCATATGTTGTTCATAGTAATTTCTTAACAATTCTTCTTAATTTCATGGTCTCAGATATAATGTCTTTTTAATTATTTATAATGTTGTTGATTTGGATCCTTTTTCTTCATTCCTAGTTTAAGAATGAGGTTTAGAGAACAATTTGCCAATTTTATTTTTGCAAAGAACCAACTCTTAGTTTTGTCAATCATTTATCTTGTTTTTCTATTTTCTGTTTTATTTATTTCTGCTAGAGCAGGAATAGCAGAAGTTTCAGCTATAGGAAACATTATAGTTTTCTTCATCTGCTAAGTTTGGGCTCCATTTTTTTCTTTTTCTAATTTCTTGAATCACAGAGTTAGGTAGTTTGTCCATGATCTTTCCTGTTTCTATTTTTTTTTTTTTTTTTTGGTTTGCATTTTGGTTTTTTTTTTTTTTTTTTTTTTATTTATTTTCGGTGGCCCCTGGGTGGCTCAGTGGGTTAAGCCGCTGCCTTCGGCTCAGGTCATGATCTCAGGGTCCTGGGATCGAGCCCCGCATTGGGCTCTCTGCTCAGCAGGGAGCCTGCTTCCTCTTTTCTCTCTCTCTGCCTGCCTCTCTGCCTGCTTGTGATCTCTCTCTGTCAAATAAATAAATAAAATCTTAAAAAAAAAAATAGGAGTGCCTGAGTGGCTCGGTCAGTTAAGCATCTGCCTTCAGTTTATGTCATGATCTCAAGGCCCTGGGATTGAGCCTTGCACTGGGCTTCTTGCTCAATGAGGAGTCTGTTTCTCCCTCTGCCCCTCCTCTTGCTCATACTCTCTCTGTCCCTGTCTCTGTCTGTATCTCTCAAATACATAAATTCAATCTTTAAATAAAGAAAAAAACCTGACAACAATATAGGTTTGATAGCACTTACGAACTTTGCAATTTAAGTTCTCCTCCACTTCACATTTTAGTGTATCAATGCTACAGTTTACTGATTCCAGTAACAGATTATAGTAGTTATGGTTATATTTACAAAGTTTATTTTTAACTTTTAAAGTAGATTTGTATGTAAATTATGTACTATAATTATCATATCACACAATCTAATGTAATCTAATGTATATTTACCCTTAATTGTAATTTTTATGGTATACTCTTTTTTTATGATGTTTTGCCTTTACTCAAAGGATTGTTTTTAGAATTTATTTCTTTTCATTTAATTTAATTTTTTTTTTCAGTGTTCCAAGATTCATTGTTTATACACCACATCCAGAATTTCTTTTAAGGCAAGTCTAGTGGTGATGAAGTCTCCCAGGTTTTTTCTATCTAGAAAAGTTTCCATTTCTTCTTCATTTCTGAAGGACAGTTTTGTCCATAAAATTCTTATTTGGAAGATTTTTCTTACACATTTTTGAGTATATCATCCCAGTTTCTTCTGGTCTGAGCAGTTTCTGTTGAGAAATCCACTGATGGTCTTTAGGGGTTCTGTAATATGTAAGTTCCTTTTACTCTTGTGATTATCAAAATCTGTTGTCTTTGAGTTTTGTCAATTTAATGATAATGTGTCTTGGTGTAGTCCTTTTTTGGGGTCCATTAGGCTCCATCTGGATGTTTATGTCTCTCCCCAGCTTTGGGGAGTTTTTAGCCATTATTGCTTTTAAAAATAGCTATTATTGCTTTAAATATTACTTCTGTCCTTTCTTCTTTCATTTCTCCTTCTGGGTTTCTCACAATGCAGACACTGCTTATTTTGATTGTCTTACAAGTCCCTGGGGCCTTTTTTTCCCCATCTATCATTTATCTATTTGTCATCTATTATCTATCTATCTAATCTATCATCTATCACTATTTCCTCTAAATGAATAATTTCAAATTTCTTATTCTGTATATCACTGATACATTCTTCTGCATGCCTAAGTCTGTTTTTGAAGATTTCTATTAAGTTTTTCAGTTCAGTCATTGCACTTTTAGCTCTGGGATTTCTGTTTTCTTAATGGTTTCTATATCTTTATAGAACTTCTCATTTTGTTTATGTAGCATTTTCCCAATTTTGTTTTGCTGTCCATATGTTCTTGAAGTTTGGTAAGCCTATTTAAGAGGAATATTCTGAATTCTTCTATAGTTCATAAAACTGCATTTCTTTAAAGTCAGTTTTCTCTGGGGGTGTCATATTTACCTAACTTTTTGTAATTCTTACTTCCTTATATTGGTGTCTGTGCATTTGAGTAGATGGTTTCCTCTTTTAGACTTTATAGATTTGCTTTAGAAGAAACAGTTCTCGTTGTTTGTTTCTTTTGTTTTGTTTTTATTTCTTTTTTTAAATATTTTATTTTTTCAGCTTTCCAAGACTCATTGTTTATGCACCACATCCAGTGCTCCATGCAATATGTGCCCTCCTTAATACACACCACCAGGCTCACCCATCCCCCCAATACCTTCCCTCCCCAAACCTTCAGTTTGTTTCTCAGAGTCTATAGTTTCTCATGCTTCATCTCCCCCTCTGATTTACCCCAATTCTCTTTTCCTCTTCTTCTAATGTTCTCCATGTTATTACTTATGCTCCACAAGTAAGTGAAACCATACAATAATTGACTCTCTCTGCTTGACATATTTCCCTCAGCATACTCTCCAGTCCCATTCATGTTGATACAAAAGTTGGGTATTCATCCTTTCTGATGGAGGCATAATACTCCATTGTATATAGGGACCACATTGTCTTTATCGATTTGTTTGTTGAAGGGCATCTTCACTCCTTCCACAGTTTAGAGATTGTGGCCATTGATGCTATGTACCTTGGGGTACAGATGACTCATCTTTTCACTACATCTGTATCTTTGGGGTAAATACCCAGTAGTGCAATTGCAGGGCCATAGGGTAGCTCTATCTTTAATTTCTTAAGGAATCTCCACACTGTTTTCCAAAGTGACTGCACCAACTTGCATTCCCAAAAACAGTGTAAAAGAAGAGACAGACATATCTTTACCACAGAGCTCATGTTGGGTTTCTAGATGTATTTTCTTTTTTAAAAATTTTTTATCATGTTATGTTAGTCACCATACAGTATATCATTAGTTTTTGAGGCAGTGTTCCAAGATTCATTGTTTTCTGGCAATGTTCTTGAGGAAGTGGGACTTTCTGTAAGAGTTTATTTTGGGGCAAGGCACGACCCAAGCTCTGAAATGTTTGTGGAAGAATGCCACTAGCTGAGAACACTTTGATAAGACTTCTGGATTGGTTTTCTTCCTAGGTGAGGCTTTAGGATGGGGTTTGCTGTAACCGGGGATCTGTGGTCATATTTTCCAGACAGCTGGGATATTTTATTATACTCAGCAGTAGCTTAAGACTGAATTAACTGGGGCACCTGGGTGGCTCAGTGGGTTAAGCCTCTGCCTTCAGCTGAGGTCATGGTCTCAGAGTCCTGGGATGGAGCCCCATATTGGGCTCTCAGTTAACAGGGAGCCTGCTTCCCCTTCTCTCTCTCCCTGCCTCTCTGCCTACTTGTGATCTCCATCTTTCAAATAAATAAATAAAACCTTTTTTTTTAAAAAAAGACTGAATTAACTTCCCTGACTTCATGGGCTTACAAAACAGGATTTAAGTATGTGCATTGCTTGGGTTCCTGAATCTTCCAAAACTACTCACAAAATTTCCTGACAAGAGAGTGCCATCAGTTTGGCCTGAAGTTGGGGGAAGCCTTAGGCTGTGCTTTTTCTATGTTTGAGTGCTTTAGAAACAGCACTGATGAATTAGCTATGCAGTGTCCTGTGTACTCTGTTTAGGTTCCTTGATCAGTTAGGCTGAAGGCTATATTCAGTATAGACAAGACTACAAATTAGTTTCTCTGCATAGACAGAGCAAGATAATCGATTTCAAATCTGACAAGGTTTTTGCTGTCTTGACTTAAGCTGACCTGTTACTTTAGTTCCCTGGGCAACCAGGGACACTGACTTTGCTCTATCTTTAGATAGATCAACTTTGCCCGCTGAATACTCTGCTTGAATGTTTTTATCCTATGTAGTTTTCAAGGTGTTCTGCCTTCCCTTTCTTGTTGGTTAAGTCTGGAAGCCATATTCAGTAGTTACTGGGGTTATGAATTAGCTCCTCTGCCTCAGCAAAGTGAGAGAACCAGTCCACATCTGACAAGGCTTTTGTTTGTTTAAGGATTGCAGAATGTTTGATTTATATACATTGTGAAATTATCAGAGTAGGTTCAACTAACATTCATCATCTCATAAAGGTACCATAGTTAAAAGTAAAAGAAGAAACTTCTTTTACTTTTTTTTAAATTTTTTTAAATTTATTTTAAAAAAATAAGAATTCTTTTTTTAAATTTATTTTTTATTTACTTTCAGCATAACAGTATTCATTCTTTTTTCAACACACCCAGTGCTCCATGCAATCCATGCCCTCTCTAATACCCACCACCTGGTACCCCAACCTCCCAACCCCCCCGCCACTTCAAGCCCCTCAGATTGTTTTTCAGAGTCCATAGTCTCTCATGGTTTACCTCCCCTTCCAATTTCCCCCAAATCCTTTCTCCTATCTAAATCCCCATGTCCTCCATGCTATTTGTTATGCTCCACAAATAAGTGAAACCATATGATAACTGACTCTTTCTGTTTGACTTATTTCACTCAGCATAATCTCTTCCAGTCCCATCCATGTTGCTACAAAAGTTGGGTATTCATCCTTTCTGATGGAGGCATAATACTCCATAGAGTATATTGACCACATCTTCCTTATCCATTCGTCCGTTGAAGGGCACCTTGGTTCTTTCCATAGTTTGGCGACCATGGCCATTGGTGCTATAAACATTGGGGTACAGATGGCCCTTCTTTTCATGACATCTGTATCTTTGGGGTAAATACCCAGGAGTGCAATTGCAGGGTAATAGGGAAGTTCTATTTTTAATTTCTTGAGGAATCTCCACACTGTTCTCCAAATTCTTAAGATTTACTCTCTAAATAACTTTTCTAGATATCATACAGCAGTGTTAACTATAGTCATTATGTTGTACATTATGTCTCTAGTACTTATTTTGTAACTTTTGACCACCTTTCTTCAATTCCTCCTTCCCCTTTACACTCTGGATCTGGTAAACATAAGTTTGATCTCTTTTTCTGGGAGTTTTTTATTCCACATATAATTGAGATCATACAGTATTTGTCTTTATCTCTCTGACTTATTTCACTTAATATAATGTCTTTAAAGTCCATCGGTTTTGTAAAAAATTATAAACTATCTTCATCTTTTCATGGCTGTACTATATATATTCACATATCACAACTTCTTTCTGCAATAAAGCCAAAGTGAATTTTCTCTAAATAAATTTTCAAAAACCTTTTGCATTTAAATTTATTAGGGTAAGAATTTACAATGGAAACTATAAAGCTTACACTGGAAGGGCATTCTGTTCTGAAATACTTACTTTTGTATTATAAAATGTTCCATTCTTTTAAATCATTTGCTAAATTATAATTTATTTTATTTTTTATTATGTTTAATAAGCTAAAATATAGGAATGAGAGCATATGTGGTGATGAGCACTGGGTATTCTATACAACTGTTGAATCCTTGAACATTACCTCAAAAATTAATGATTTATTATATATTAGCTAAATT
The DNA here is from genome assembly GCF_022355385.1 of Mustela nigripes. NCBI lineage: Eukaryota > Metazoa > Chordata > Mammalia > Carnivora > Mustelidae > Mustela > Mustela nigripes. The sequence continues at coordinate 73,115,301 of NC_081575.1, read as the reverse complement.
ATAATTCATATATGTGGATATTGCATAAGTAATGAATCTCGTCCGTTCATCTTCTGGAAAGTGGGCACATTTTTTACAATTTTATGTAATGTAAGAAGACCAGTTTACTTTATTGCTTTAATGTGCAAGCCAGTTCTTTTTTAAAAGTTTTTTTTTTTTAATCCCTGTGATTTAACATATAGTGTAATATTACTTTCAGGTATACAATATAGTGACTCAACACTTTCATACAACACCTAGTGACCATCACAAGTTCAATCCTTAATCCCTATCATCTATTTAACCCATCCCCCATCAACTTCCCTCTGGTAACTACCAGTTTGTTCTCTACAGGTAAGAGTCTGTTTCTTGTTTTTCCTATCTCCATCTTTCACTCTCTTTCTCTCTTTGAAAATAAGTTCTTTAAAGCAAAAATAAAAAAAGTACTTGAGAAGGAAGTAAATAACATACTATACAAGCAGGTAGAAGGCAAGGTAAAGGGGATGATACAGTGGATAGTACCAGATAGTTACCTGAAGAGCAGAAATTAGGTTTTGTGCCTCTCACAGTAGCCAGCCTCAAGTCCTTTCTACTTGAAAGTAACAAAATTCTTTACTCATAATTATTAAAATCTGATTCTCAAATGAAAATTATTTTACAATGTAAGAGTAGGTAAGGTAAGACTGGCTGTCATAACAAAAGCTGATGTTTCGGCAGATGAAGAAAGAGAATGAACAATGCTTGGTAGATGTTTTTTACAGGTCAGGCTTGAAAGTGGATCTATATTATTCTGCTCATGTTCTGTTGACTAGAACTCAACCACACATTTATAGCTAAAAATAAAGATGGCTAAAAAGATGTGACTCTTATAGAAGAGAAAAGAAATGTTTGTAAACAGCTGGTTTTTGTCACAATGAATGTCAGATAGATGATATAGATAGATAGATACATGGATACATAGATAAAGATAGAAGCTGGCAAAGTTAGAGTTGAACAGCTGTCACTTGTAAAACATAGCTAGTGGCATTTTATCTACAATTAAAAATAATACTTAGGGGTGCTTATGTAGCTTAGTGAGTTGTGTGGCTGCCTTTTGATTTTGGCTCAGGCCATGATCCCAGGGTCCTGGGATCTAGCCCAACATCAGGGTCCTCTCCAGCGGGGAGTGTGCTTAAGGATTCTCTCTCCCTTTCCCTTTGTTCTTCCTCCAACTACCTCACATGCACATGCTCTTTTGCTGCCTAAAAATAAGGAAGATGTGGTTCATATACACTATGGAGTATTATGCCTCCATCAGAAAGGATGAATACCCACGTTTTGTAGCAACATGAATGGGACAGGAAGAGATTATGCTGAGTGAAATGAGTCAAGCAGAGAGACTCAATTATCATATGGTTTCACTTATTTGTGGAGCATAACAAATAGCATGGAGGACATGGGGAGTTAGGAGAAGGGA
>NC_081575.1:73100349-73110866 GCF_022355385.1 Mustela nigripes | reverse complement strand
TACAAACGTAGTGACCCGAAGGGGCACTACGTTTGTATCTTTAGGGTAAATACCCAGTATTGCTATTGCTGGGTCATAGGGCAGTCCTATTTTCAACATTTTGAGGAACCTCCATGTTGTTTTCCAGAGTGGCTGCACCAGCTTGCATTCCCACCAATAGTGTAGGAGGGTCCCCCTTTCTCTGCATCCTCGCCAGCATCTGTCATTCCTTGACTTGTTAATTTTAGCCATTCTGACTGGTGTGAGGTGATATCTCATTGTGGTTTTGAATTGTATTTCCCTGATGCCGAGTTATATGGAGCACTTTTTCATGTGTCTGTTGGCCATCTGGATGTCTTCTTTGCAAAAATGTCTGTTCATGCCCATTTCTTGATTGGATTGTTTGTTCTTTGGGGTTTCCGTTTGCTTAGTTCTTTATAGATTTTGGACACTATCCCCTTATCTGATATGTCACTTGCAAATATCTTCTCCTATTCTGTCAGTTGTCTTTTGGTTTTGTTAACTGTTTCCTTTGCTGTGCAAAAGCTTTTGATCTTGATAAAATCCCAATAGTTCATTAGTTCATTTTTTCCCTTGCTTCCCTTGCTTTTGGCAATGTTCCTAGGAAGATGTTGTTGCAGCTGAGGTCGAAGAGGTTGCTGCCTGTGTTCTCCTCAAGGATTTTGATGGATTCCTTTCACACACTGAGGTCCTTCATCCATTTTGAATCTATTTTCATGTGTGGTGTAAGGAAATGGTCCAATTTCATTTTTCTGCATGTGGCTGTCCTGGATTCCCAGCACCATTTATTGAAGAGGCTGTCTTATTTCCATTGGACATTCTTTCCAGCTTTGTCGAAGATTAGTTGACCATAGAGTTGAGGGTCTATTTCTGGGCTCTCTATTCTGTTCCATTGATCTATGTGTCAGTTTTTGTGCCAGTACCATGCTGTCTTGATGATGACAGCTTTGTAATAGAGCTTGAAGTCCAGAATTGTGATGCCACTAACTTTGGCTTTCTTTTTCATATTCCTTTGGCTATTAGAGGTCTTTTCTGGTTCCATATAAATTTTAGGATTATTTATTCCATTTATTGAAAAAGATGGATGGTACTTTGATATAAATTGCATTGAATGTGTAGATTGCTTTAGGCAGCATAGACATTTTCACAATATTTATTCTTCCAATCCAGGAGCATGGAACATTTTTCCATTTCTTTGTGTCTTCCTCAATTTCTTTCATGAGTGCTTTATAGTTTTCTGAGTATAGATTCTTTGCCTCTTTGGCTAGGTTTATCCTAGGTATCTTATGGTTTTGGGTGCAATTGAAAATGGGATCGACTCCTTAATTTCTCTTTCTTCTGTCTTGTTGTTGGTGTAGAGAAATGAAACTGATTTCTGTGCATTGATTTTATATCCTGACACTTTACTGAATTCCTGGACAAGTTCTAGCAGTTTTGGAGTGGAGTCTTTTGGGTTTTCCACATATAGCATCATATCATCTGCGAAGAGTGATAGTTTGACTTCTTATTTGCCAATTTGGATGCCTTTAATTTGCTTTTGTTGTCTGATTGCTGAGGCTAGGACTTCTAGTACTGTGTTGAATAGCAGTGGTGATATGGACAACCCTGCCATGTTCCTGACCTTAGCAGAAAAGCTTTCAGTTTTTCTCCATTGAGAATGATATTTGTGGTCGGTTTTTCATAGATGGCTTTGATGATATTGAGGTCTGTGCCCTCTATCCCTACACTTTGAAGAGTTTTGATCAGGAAGGGATGCTGTACTTTGTCAAATGCTTTTTCAGCATCTATTGAGAGTATCATATGGTTCTTGTTCTTTCTTTTATTAATGTGTTGTATCACAATGATTGATTTGCGGATATTGAACCAACCTTGAGCCCTGGAATAAATCCCACTTGGTGGTGGTGAATGATCCTTTTAATATACTGTTGAATCCTATTGGCTAGTATTTTGGTGAGAATTTTCTTATCTGTGTTCGTCAAGGATATGGATGGGTCTGTAGTTCTCTTTTTTGATGGGATCCTTGTCTGGTTTTGGGATCAAAGTGGTGCTGGCCTCATTAAATGAGTTTGGAAGCTTTCCTTCCATTTCTATTTTTTTGAACAGTTTCAGGAGAATAGGAATTAGTTCCTATTTAATTGTTTGGTAGAATTCTCCGAGGAAGCCATATGGTCCTGGGCTTTTGTTTGTTTGGAGATTTTTGAAGACTGTTTCAGTCACCTTACTGGTTATGGGTCTGTTCAGGCTTTCTATTTCTTCCTGGTTCAGCTGTGGTCGTTTGTATGTCTCTAGGAATGCATCCATTTCTTCCAGATTGTCAAATTTGCTGGCATAGAGTTCCTCATAATATGTTCTTATAATTGTACTTCTTGGGTGTTAGTTGCGATTTCTCCAAGAGTGTTTCGCCCAATGTGGGTTTCTCCCACCGCTTTGCCCAGACTAGGCTCAGGCAAACAGCAGCAGCACACAGAACAAACTAAAATTTCCCTCAGAATGCAGAGCTTTCACTGAGGGGTTCAGTGAGGCAGAAACCGCACTTCCCAGCCGCTTCCTCAACATGGGTTTGGGTGTTCGCTATCTCCTGTCCGGGAAGAAGAGTTGTGGGAGAGTTGGTGCCTCTTGGTCTTTGCTTTCCCGGGCATCAGGTTCCCACCCTGGGTTCACACTGCCTCGCCTACATAACCAAACACAGCCTTGACCCTGCAGCAGCGTGCATCGCCCAGGATGGCACTCTGCACAGACTGCCATCTCCCAGCTTTGCCAGGGTCTGGCCTTTCCCTCTGGCGTTCCTTCGACCTCCTTAAAGGCCTGTGCCTTCCCCAGATGAAAAGAGAGGTGACAGCAGCAATGCACAGCACCCAAGCCCTGGGTTGGGAAGCCGCTTGTTGGGAAATGTCCCCTCTTCTTGCCCGGACACTCATGCCTGTGCAAAGGCTACCACATCCTGGGGGAAGTCGGTAGATGACCGCCCATTCCTCCAAGGAGCTGTTTCTGTGAGTTCAGGTTCAGGAGTCTTGTGGCACCCTGAGGTCAGCCCTAGGGACAGGCGGCCAAAAGCTGCTGTCCCCTTGGGCCCAAGGCACAGAACAGATCTGCCATCTGCCCAGACTTCTTTCTCAAAGTGGAGCATGCGCCCCTGCCTTAGTCGTCCCCTCGCATCTCTTTTGCAGGCAGGCTTCTGTCTCTCCCCACAGGGTGTGGGTGACACTTGTCTTCCGACTGGCCCGTTGTGCTCTCATGCTTAGCGTCAGTTTTCCCGACAGCAAAGCCAAGGGCTCCTCTCCACTCCCCGGCTGAGTGCTGCGCCTTCCCCAGACATGCGCCTGGGGAGCTTGGTGACTGGAGTGTCCCTCTCCTTAAAGCCCTTCCCACAGGCGCGACCACGCTTCTCTCTCGGGCAGAGGGCATGTCTTCTCCAAGAGTGTTTCGCCCAATGCGGGTTTCTCCCACCGCGCTGCCCAGACTAGGCTCAGGCAAACAGCAGCAGCACACAGAACCAACTCTGATTTCCCACAGAATGCAGAGTTTTCACTGAGGGGTCCAGTGCGGCGGAAACCGCACTTCCCTACGGCTTCCTCAACATGGGTTTGGGCGTTTTTCTCTTGTGTCCGGGAAGAAGAGTTGTGGGAGAGTTGGTGCCTCTTGGGCTTTGCTTTCCCGGGCACCAGGTTCCCACCCTGGGTTCACACTGCCTCGCCTACATCAGCAGACACAGCCTGGACCCTGCAGCAGCATGCATAGCCCAGGATGGCACTCTGCACAGACTGCCATCTCCCAGCCCTGGGTTGGGAAGCCGCCTGTTGGGAAATGTCCCCTCTTCTTGGGCGGACACTCATGCCTGCGCAAATGCTACCACATCCTGGGGGAAGTTGGTAGCTGACCGCCCATTCCTCCAGGGAGCTCTTTCTGCGATTTTAGTTTCGGGAGTCTTCTCTTGGCTCCCTAAGGTCAGCCCTAAGGACAGGCGGGCGGCCAAAAGCTGCTCTCCCTTTGGGCCCAAGGCACAGGACAGGCCTGCCTTCTGCCCAGCGTCCTTTCTCAGAGTGGAGCACGTGCCCCTGCCCTAGTCGTCCCCTCTTGTCTCCATAGCAGCCAGGCATTTGTCTCTCCACACAGGGTGTGGGTGAGACTTGTCTTGCCACTGGCCCGCTGTGCCTCAGATGGCAGGCTCTCCTGCTTAGCGTCAGTTGACCAACAGCAATGCCAAGGGCTCCTCTCTTCCCACGCGGCGGCGTGGTGCGCCTTACCCAGACATGCTCCCGGGAAATGGAGTGACAGGTTTGTTCCTCTCCTTCGTTCTGTTACAAAAGGCGCGACCACGCTTCTCTCTTGGGCAGAGGGGTTGTCCGCCCAAAGACGGTTTCGCTCCATGCGGGTTCATCCCTCCGCGCTGCCCACACTAGGCTCAGGCAAGCAGCAGCAGCACACTGAACGGACTGATTTCTCAGCGAATGCTGAGTGTCTGCAGAGGTTTATGGCTTGCCTTGAAGGGTACTTCACTGCTGCCTCCTCAACAAGGCTTTGGGCGATGGCACTCTCCCGTAAGGGAAGAAGAGTAGCGGGAGAGTTGTTGCCTCTTGGACATTGCTTTCCCAGGCACCAGGTTCGCGCCCTGGGTTCACACTGCCTCGCGGACTTCAGCAGACACAGCCTCGACCCTGTCTTGGTATGCGTCGCCCCGGGTGGCACTCTGCGCAGACGGCCATCTCCCGGCTTAGCCAGGGCCCGGCCTTTTCCTCTGGCGTTCAGGTGAACTCGGGAACAGGCCTGACCTTCCCCAGAGGAAGGGAGAGGAGACAGCAGCACTGCACACCACCTGCGCCCATGGATGGGAAGCAGCCTGTGGGGGAATGTCCCCTCTTCTTGCCCGCACACTCATGCCTGCGCAGAGGCTACCACATCCTGGAAGAATCGCTAGCTGACTGCCCGTTCCTCCAAGGAGCTGTTTCTGTGAGTTCAGGTTCAGGAGTCTCGTGGCACCCTGAGGTCAGCCCTAGGGACAGGCGGCCAAAAGCTGCTGTCCCCTTGGGCCCAAGGCACAGAACAGATCTGCCATCTGCCCAGACTTCTTTCTCAAAGTGGAGCACGAGCCCTTGCCTTAGTTGTCCCCTCGTCTCTATTTTGCAGCCAGGCTTCTGTCAAATGCGTAGGGAGTGTGTGACCCTTGTCTTGCCACCAGCCCGTTCTTCTCAGAGGGGAGACTCTTTGCTTTGCATTAGATTTCTCTAGTCAGTATAGACATTTTAACATTGTTTCTTCTTCCAGTCCATGAGTATAAAATGTTTTTGCATCTTTTTGTGTCTTTTTCTAATTTTTTCATGAATGCTCTGTATTTCCTAGAGTATAGGTCCTTTACTTCTTTGGTTTGTTTTATTCCAAATTATCGTATGGGTTTTGGTGCTTTTATGAATGACATCGATTCTCTAATTTCTCTTTCTACAGTTTCATTGCTGGTGTATAATAAAGCAACTGATATCTGTGCATTGATTTTGTATCCTTCCATATTACTGAATTGCTGTATGAGTTGTAGTGATTTTGGTGTAGAGTTTTTTGGTTTTCCAGATAAATTATCATGTCATATGCAAAGAGAAAGAGTGTTTGACTTCTTCTTTGCCAGTTGAATACCTTTTATTTCTTTTTGTTCTCTTATTGTTGTTCCTAGGACTTCTAGTACTATGATGAACAGCAGTGGTGAGATTGGGCATCCTTTTCATGTTCATGATCTGAAAGGGAAGGCTGTCAGCTTTTTCCCATTTAGAATGATTTCACTGTTGGTTTTTTCATAGATAGATTTTACGAAGTTGTGGAATGTTCCCTCCATGCTAATACTTTGAAGAGTTTTAACCCAGAATGAAAGCTGTATTTTGTTTAAAAAAAAAAAAGAAAGCTTTTTCTACATCAATTCAGAGGATCAAGTTTTTCTTCTCTCTTCTCCTATTGATTTGTTCTATCACATTGATTGATATGTGAATGTTAAACCACCATTGCATACCAGGGATAAATCCCACTTGCTCATGGTGGATAATCTTTTTAATGTACTGTTGGATCCTATTAGCTAGGATCTTGTTGAGAATCATGGCATCCATTCTATTATATAGATAGATATAGCTATCTCTTCATTAGGGATATTGGTTGAAATTCTCCTTTTGGTTGGAGTCTGTGCCTGGTTTGGGGATAAGGGTAATGCTGGATTCATAAAAAAGAGTCTGGAAGTTTTCCTTCTGTTTCTATGTTTTAAAACAGCTTCAGGAGAATATGTATTTCTTATTTGAATATTTGGTCTTGGGATATTGTTCTTTGGGAGGTGTTTGATCACTGTTTCAATCTCATTACTAGATACTGATCTATTCAGGTTTTCAGTTTTTTCCTGATTCAGTTTTTGAACTTCATAATGGTTTTCCAGGAATGCATCCATTTCATCTAGGTTGCTTAACATATTGGCATGTAACTGTTGATAATGATTTCTGATGATTGTTTCTGTTTCTTTGGTATTTGTCATGATCTCTCTCCTTTCAATCATAATTTTATTAATTTGGGTCCTCTCTCTTTTATTTTGGATTAAGTTGGCCAGGGGTTTATTAATCTTATTGATTCTTTCAAAGAGGAATCTTCTAGTTTCATTAATGTGTTCTACTGTATCTAGTTTCTAACTCATTAATCTGTGCTCTAAACTTGATTATTTCACTTTTTGTGCATGAGGCTGACTTAATTTGTTGTTGATTTTCTAGTTCTTTAGGTATAAAGAGAGCTGATGTATTTGGGATTTTTCAATTTTTTTTTTTTTTGAGTGAGGTTTGGATGGCTATTTATTTTCCCTTTCAGTCCGCCTTTGCCATATCCCATAGGTTTTGGACCAATGTTTCTTCATTCTTATTGGTTTTCATGAATTGCTTAAGTTCTCCTTGATTTCCTAGTTGATCCAAGCACTCTTGAGCAGGATCGCCTTTAGCTTCCAAATGTCTGAGTTCCTTCCAAACTTTTTCTTGTGGTTGAGTTCCAGTTTCAAAGCATTGTTGTCTAAGAATATGCAAGGAATAATCTCAATCTTTTGGTATCAAATGAGCCCCAGTTTGTGACCCAGGATGTGGTCTATTCTGGAGAAAGTTCTATGTGCACTTGAGAAGAATGAATATTCTGTTGTTTTAAGATGGAATGTTCTGTGTATATCTAGGAGGTCCATCTGTTCCAATGTGTCATTCAAAGCTTTTTCTTTGTTCATTTTCTGCTTGGATGCTCTGTCTATAGTTGAGAGTGGCATGTTGGGATCAGTTAAAATTAATGTATTCATTTTAATATGACTCTATTTTGATTAACGGTTGTCTTATGTAGTTGGTTGCTCTCATATTGAGGGCAAAAATATGTATAATTGTTAGATCTTCTTGGTGGATAGACTATTTAAGAATAATGTACTGTCCTTATGTATCTCTGACTGCAGACTTTATCTTAAAATCTAATTTATCTGGTATGAGAATCACTACCCCTTCTTTCTTTTGAGGTTCCCTGGTGTGAAAGATGCTTCTCCATCCCTTCACTTTAAGTCTATATGTATCTTCAGGTTCCAAATGGATCTCTTGTAGATGGTATATGGATAGGTTATGTCGTTCAATCCAATCTGCAGTCCCTTGCTATTTTATGGGAGCGTTTAGGACATTCACATTGGGAGTGATTATTGAAAGATGGGTTTTTATCGACTTCATGTTACCTGTGAAGTCCTGTGAAGTTTATGTATACTGTCTGTAAATTTCTGTTCTATGTCACTATTGGGTTCTTTCTTCTTTTATAGACCACCCCCCTTTAATGTTTCTTGAGGTACTGGCTTGGTGGTCACATACTCTTTTAAATCTTGCCTATCTTGGAGGCTCTTTGTCTCTCCATCCATTTTGAATGTCAGCCTTGCTCGATAAAGTATTCTTAGCTGCATGTTTTTCTCATTTTATGCCCTGAATATATCTTCCCAGTCTTTTCTGGCTTGCCCAGTTTCTGTGGACAGGTATGACGTTATTCTGATGGGCCTTCCTCTGTAAGTAGGGAATCTCTTCCCCTTAGCTGCCCTTAGAAACTCTTGTCTAATATGATTTATGAATTTCACAATCAAGTGTCTCGAGGTCTTTCTAGATTCATTGACCTTCAGAGGGGTCTTTTCTGCCTCTAGGACATGAATGCTTGTTCCATTACCCATAATGGGGAAATTTTCATCCAGAATTTATTCAACTAAATATTCTAGTCTTATCTCTTTCTCCACCCCCTCAGGGATCCCAAAAATTCTGATGTTGGAACGTTTCATGGCATCATTTAATTCCCTAATTCTAATTTCATGTCTTCTAAGCTGTTTGTTCCAGGCCTCTTTCTTATTCCGTTCTTTCTATCAGTATATCTTCTATATCACTAATTCTACTTTATGCCTCAGTTACTCCAGTTGTTAGGGTATTTAAATTAGATTGGATCTCATTGATAGCATTTTTAACTTTTGCCAGATTAGTTTTCACTTTTGCCCTTAGAGATTCTATGTTGTCACTAATGGTGTCCTCCAACCTAGCCATTGTCTGGATAGTTGTTATCCTGAATTACCTTTCCAACATACCATTTATGTCCATAGCCAATAGTTCTGAGGGATAGGGTACAGTCTCTGAATTTTTCCCCTTTTGGATGTTCCTCCTCCTAGTTATTTGATGAGAGAGATGAGAGAGATGGTTGAGGAGATGTATAGCTGAATATATCAACCATGATACAGGCAAGTTGCACCCTGAAATGCTTCAAAGAAATTGGAAGTCACAACCAAAAAGAAAGAAAAAAGAATAAAGGGAGGGAGAAAGAGAGAGAATGGAAAATAAAAAGAGAAAACCCAGCAAGAATTAGCCCCAAAAGTAAGATTTATAAGGTATATAAACAAAAACGGACAAATGAATAGACCAACAAAGGTCAATGACAAGAAAAAAAAAAAAAAGAACCCAGCCAAAATGAACCCCAAGAAAAAGATTTATATAATACCAGAACAAAAGCAAATATACAGAAACACTGACAGAAGGAAAAGATGGGAGGGTGTTTATAAATCCCTGACTTGGGCGAGGAAGTTTATTCTGATTCTTCCTGGGTGGATCTTGATATATTTGTTAATGTATACCATTAATGTCAACTTTAATGTATGTCAATAATGTCAACTTTCCAGAGATAGGGAGATTAAAACTGCTTTATATATAGGGGTAGTATTGAATAGGGAAAAAGGATTACCTTGAAGCTTATATCTATATGTATTTAAAAATTTTTAAAAAGAAAAGAGAAAGAAAAACAAAGGTATATGTATGGAAAAAAGTTCAAGTTAAAAGGTTATTATGGGATATGTTGTATTAAACCTCTAGTTGTAATGGTAAGTAGTTTAAACAACTTAAAAGAACAAGAATCATGAGAATGAATTAAGAAAAGTTGTATCTATGAAATATACAGGTTTTAGAGCAATACCGAGAACTTAATATAGTGCTTTCCCCAGATGTTTGGGTTTTACAGTGGTGATTGTCTTCTCATTCTTTTGGTTTGCCAACTGGGGGAGGGGCCTGCCCGCCCTGCTTTTCAGGCAGTCTTGCTTGGGTTGAGTTGTCCTAACCCCTATCTAGGGGCTGGGCTCTGTGGAAACTGGTTTTTCAGGCTTTTGTTCTCTGGAGTTTGTTTCCCGGGGTCTTTTTGCAGGTTTTCAGAGGTTTAGTGGGAAAAAAAAATGCACCCAAATTTCTGCCTCAGAGAGAAGCCTCTGTCTGCTCCCCTCCAGGTGGTCCAGAGCACACAGACTCCTCCTTTGCAAACTCCGTTGATCAGCACAACTTCCCACAGGCTGTTTGCTCCCCAGCCACTGTCTTGGGTCACCTGAAGCATCCACTTGTTTCTGCAACCCTGTGCCACTAAAACCACAAGCAATATTGGTCCAGGAACCCACTTCCAGTGGCTGCCTTTGCCAGGACTGCAGTCTGGGGACCAGGCCCATGCCACCAGGTGCTCTCAGTAACCCAGGTTGCAGAAGGCTGCCTCTGCTGGGGAACCCCGACCAGAGTTTATCCCAAGTTCCTGCAGGCATGGGCTGGGAGCTTCCCAATCCTTGGCCAGTCCTAGAGACCACTGGCTAGTTCCCACACTAAGCTTTCACAAGCACGGACAGGGAATGCAGTCAGACCCCAATTGCACAGTGCTTGCAGATTGCAAATGGGTGTGGTTCTAGAGAGTGCAGGCTGGTGCCCACACCAGACTCCCTCAAGGGTAGGTTAGGAGAGAGCCAAGCCATGCGGTGGTGCAAGACCACAATTCCAGGTGCTCAGGGACCAGGAACGAGAGGCTCCACTGCACTCTCTCTGGCATGGGTGGTCACTGGCGGTGGCCGTCCTGTGTCCGTGGGCTTAAGCCAATGCCCATGACCGCCCAATTCCACAAGTTGCTCCTTAAGATCTTTTGCTCTTTTTGAGTGCTTTTAGCCAGACTCCAAGTTAATGCTGGTCCCCAATCACAGGGCACTTTCATATTGGAGTATTACTTTCCAA
>NC_081575.1:73080420-73100249 GCF_022355385.1 Mustela nigripes | reverse complement strand
CATCATTCCCCTTAACTAAGTTTTTGTCAATTTTGTTTATCTCTTCAAAGCATCAACTCTTGCTTTAGTTTATCTTTTATATATTTTTTCTGTTCTCTATCTCATTTATTCCTGCTCTAAAGTCTATTATTTATTTTCTTCTTCTGACTTTGGGCTCAGTTTTTTTCTTTTCTTAGTTCACTAGGGTGTAGAGTTAAATTGTTTATTTGGAATCTTTCTTGCTTCTTAATGTAGACATTTTTTGTCATGAACTTCTTTCTCAACACTGTCGAAGATTATTTTACCAAAGAGTTGAGGGTCCATATCTAGGCTTTCTACTCTATTCCATTGGTCTATTTGTCTGTTTCTCTGCCCAGTACCAGGTGGTATTGGTGATCATAGCTTTGTAATATAGCTTGAAATTAGGCAACATGATGCCCCCAGTTTCGTTTTTCTTTTTCAACATTTCCTTGGGGATTTGGGATATTTTCTGGTTCCATGCAAATTTTAGTACTGTTTGTTCCAGTACTTGGAAAATGCCATTGGTATTTTGATCATGGCATTGAAATTATAGATTGCTCTGGTCAGCTCAGAGATTTTAACAATGTTTATTCATCTGATCAATAAGAATGAAATGTTTTTTCATCTTTTTGTGTCCTCTTCGAATTCTTTCATGAGTGTTCTGTATTTCCTAGAGTATAGGCCCTTTACTCCTTTGGCTCGATTTATTCCAAATTATTGTATGTTTTTTGGTGCTATTGTAAAAGGAACCAATTCTCTAATTTCCCTTTCTACAGTTTCATTGTTAGGGTATAAGAAAGCAACTGATCTCTGTGCATTGATTTTGTATCCTGCCGCATTACTGAATTGCTGTATGGGTTCTAGTAAATTGGGGGTTAAGTCTTTTGGTTTTCCAGATAAAGTATCATGTCATCTGCAAAGAGAAGAGTTTGACTCATTTTTTTTGCCAATTTGAATAGCCTTTATTTCTTTTTGTTTTCTGATTGCTATTGCTAGGATTTCTAGTACTATGTTGAAAAATAGTGGCAAGAGTAGGCATCCTTGTCATGTTCCCGATCTTAAGGGAAAAGTTTTCAGGTATTCCCCATTGAGAATGAAATTCACTGTGTTTTTTTTTTTTTCACTGTGGGTTTTTAATTGATGTATTTTATGAAATCAACAAACAGGGTGGGGGATATCCAACAGAATAAAACTAGTCTCTTCAATAAATGGTGTTGGGATAATTGCACAGCTATATACAGAAGAATGAAACATGCCCATTCTCTTACACCATACAAATTGGTAAACTCAAAATGGATCAAAGACCTTAATATGAGACAGGAATCCATCAGAATCCTAGAGGAGAACATAGGCACTAACCTCTTTGGCATTGGCCACAGCAACTTCTTTAATGACATGTCTCCAAATGCAAGGAAAACAAAAGTGGAAATGAACTTTGGGGACTTCATCAAGATAAAAAGCTTCTATAAGAAGGAAACAGTCAACAAAACAAAAATGTAACCCACATAATAGGAGAAGATATTTTAAAATGACAGTACAGATAAAGGGCTAATATCCAAGATCTATAAAGAACTCAAACTCAACATACAAAAACAAATAGTCAAGTCCAAAAATGGGCAGAAGACATGAACAGACACTTCTCCAATGAAAACATACAAATGACTAACTGACACATTAAAAAAAATGTTTATCATCATTAGCCATCAGGGAAATTCAAATCAAAACCACATTGAGATACCACATTACACCAGTTAGAATGGGAAAAAAAAATGACAATGCAAGAAAAAATGTTGGAGAGGCTGTGGAGAAAATGGAACTTTTGTACACTGTTGGTGAGACTGCAAGTTGGTACAACCACATTGGAAAACTGTGGAGATTCCTCAAAAAATTATAAATAGAGCCACCCTATGACCCAACAATTGCACTACTGGCTATTTACCCCAAAGGTACAGATACAGTGAATGACGGAGCACATTTAATCCAATGTTCATAGTAACAATGTCCACAATAGCTACACTGTGGAAAGAGCTGAGATGCCCTTCAATAGATAAATGGATAAAGACAATATACAATGGAATATTAAAATTATGATTACCCAACTTTTGCATCAACATGGATAGAAGTGGAGGAGATTATTGCTTAAAGTCAATTATGATGTGGTTTCATTTATTTTTGGAAGATAAGGAATAGCATGAAGGACATTAGGAGAAGGAAGAAAAATATGAGGGGGGGAATTGGAGGGGAAGATGTCCATGAGAGACTATGGACTCTGGGAAAACAAACTGAGGGTTTTAGAGGGGAAGGGGTGGAGTATGGGTAGCCATATGATGGGTATTAAGGAGAGCATGTATTGCATGAAGCACTGGGTATTATATACAAACAATGAATCATGTAACACTACATCAAAAACTAATGATGTACTATATGGTGACTAATATAATATAACAAATAAAATAAAATAAACGTATCTATTTCATAATTTATTCAACTCTATACCCCCAACTTCTGTCAACCAATACTCTGTTCTTTGTATCAATAAGGTTTGGGGGATTTTGGGGGGGAGTTAAGTTTTTTTTTTAATTAAATTGATTTATTTATTTTCAGAAAAACAGTATTCATTATTTTTTCACCACACCCAGTGCTCCATGCAATCCGTGATCTCTATAATACCCACCACCTGGTACCCCAGCCTCCAAAGAGGCTGCACCAACTTGCATTCCCACCAACAGTGTAAGAGGGTTCCCCTGTTTTGTTTTTTATTTTGTTTTAGATTCTGCATGTTCCAGAGATCATACAGTATTTTTCTTTCTCTTTCTGACAAGCAGTGATATGACAGGATTTATTTCTTTCCCATGACTGAATGACATTCTATTATATATCTTATAACTTCTTTATCTATTCATCCATCAGTAGACTCTTAAGTTGTTTTCATATCATAGATATTGTAATTAATGCTATAGCAAACACAGGAATGTGTGTATCTTTTTGAGTTAGTATTTTTTTTCCTTCAGATGAATACCCATAATTGAAAGTACTGGATCATACTGTAGTTCTACTTTTAACTTCTTAAGGAAATTAAATTAGTGCTTTCCAAAGTGGTTGCACAGGTTTACAACCTTACAAACAGTGCATGAGGGTTTCATTCCCTCCATGTTCTCACCAACATGTTTTATTTCCTTTTTCTTCAAGTTTTTATTTAAAAATTGTTAGTAAACATACAGGGTAATGTTAGTTTCAAGTATAGTTTAGTGATTCAACACTAACATACAACACCCAGTGCTCATCACAAGTGCCCGCATTAATTCCCATCCCTTGTTAAACCCATTCCCCAACCCATCTCCTCTCTGGTAATCATTAGTTTGTTCTCCATAATTAAGGGGCTGTTTCTTGGTTTGCCTCTCATTTTTTCCAGACGTTCATTTTTATAAAATGTTTTATTTATTTATTTATTTATTTATTTGAGAAAGAAAGCATGTGTGTGTGTGTGTGTGTGTGTATGACAATATAGTTTACACACAATGTTACTTTAGTTTCAGGTGTACAGCATAATGATTCCACAAATTTATGTATTATGGCTTTTTTACCAAAAGTGTAGTTACTATATGTTCCCACACATCACTAATGCAATATCAATGATTATATTTCTTATGATGTACCTTTAATTCCTGTGACTTAGTTAGTCTGTAACAGGAAGCCCATATTTTCCACTTCTCATCACCCATTTTTCCCAACTACTCAACTTCTTCCCTCTGGTAGCCATCACTTTATTCTCTGTATTTAAAGGTCTGATTCTTCTCTTCATTTATTATTATTTTTTTTTAGACTCCACATGTAAGTGACTTTATATGGTGCTTTTTCTTTCACAGTCTAACTTATTTCACTCAGCATAATATCCTCCAGGTCAATATAAGTTGTTGTAAATGGCACAATATCATCTTTTTTATGGTTGTAAAATATTCTGTGTGTGTGTATACATATATATATATGTGTATATATACATATATATTGTGTATATATATACATATATATACATATACATGTATATACATATACATATAATACATATACATATACATGTATATACATATACATATGTATATGTATATATATATTGTGTATATATATAGTGTATATATATACATACATATATGTATATATGTATCATATATGTATGAGAGCCATATATGTATGTATACATATAGGGTATATATATGTATATATACATATATATATAACATTTTCCTTATCCAGTTGCCTACCAGTGGATACTTGGGGTTTGGTTTCATATCTTGGCCACTGTAAATAAATATTCAATAAACATAAGCATGCAAACATATTTATGAATTAGTGTTTTAATTTTCTTTGGGTAAATTCCTAATAGTGCACCTACTGGATCATAGAAAAATTTTATTTTTAATTTTTTGATGGACTCCATATTATTTTCAACAGTGACTACATGAATTTGCAACTTCACCAACAGTACATAAGGGTTCCTTTTTTTCCACATCCTCATGAGGCCTTGTTA
The DNA here is from genome assembly GCF_022355385.1 of Mustela nigripes. Classification (NCBI taxonomy): domain Eukaryota; kingdom Metazoa; phylum Chordata; class Mammalia; order Carnivora; family Mustelidae; genus Mustela; species Mustela nigripes. The sequence continues at coordinate 73,095,724 of NC_081575.1, read as the reverse complement.
TTTCTTAAATCTTTTTCATTTTAGCCATTCTGGCTAGTATAAAGTAATATTTCATTGTGATTTTGATTTGCCTTTCTCTGATGATTAGTGATGTTGAGCATATTTTTTTGTGTTTATTGGCCATTTGTATGTCTTCTTCAGAAAAACATCTATTTAGGTTCTCTGCTTATTTTTAAAAGAAATTATTTGTTTTTTCACATTGAGTTGTTTAAATTCTTTATATATTTTGGATACTAACCCCATATCCTTTGTAAATATCTTCTTCATTGGTCAGGTTCACTATTTTGTTTTGTTTTGTTGATAACTTCCTTTACTATGCTAAAGTTTTATTTTCTTGTAGTCCCAACAGTTTATTTTTCCTTTTCTATCTCTTGCCTTAGGAGATGTATCTAGAAAAATATTGCTAGGACCAGTGTCAAAGAAATTATTGTTTTTTTTCTACAATTTTTATGGCTTCTAGTGTCACAGTTAGGTCTTGAATTCATTTTGAGTTTATATTTGTGCACGACATTAAAAGGGCTCAAGTTTCATTATTTTACCTGTAGCTGTGTAGTTTTTGCAACACCATTTATTAAAGAGACTCCATTTCCCCTGTTATATATGCTTATCTCCTTTCTTATACATTAATAACCATATAACTATGGGTTTATTTCTAGGTGCCTATTCTGTTCCATTGATTTATTTTTTCCTTTGATTTATTTTCCATTGATTCATTTTTGTGCAAGTACCATACTGTTTTGATTATTAGAGCTTTGTAGTACATCTTGAAATATGGAGCTGCAATTCTTCCATCTTTGTTTACTTTCTCAAGATTTTTTTTGTTTATTTCGGGTCTTTTGTATTTCCATACAAATTTTAGTATTATTTGATTTAGGTTAATGGGAAAAAAAAATGCTGTTGGTGTTTTGTTAGGGGTTGCATTGAATCCATGGATTGCTTTGAGTAAAGTGTAAATTAACAACATTAATTCTTCCTATTTATGAATATAGGATATCTTTCCATTTGTTTCTGGTTTAAAATGTAATTTTTCTGGGAGAATGGAGGAAGATGGCAGGGGAGTAGTGGGCCCTATTTCAATCGGTTCTCCTGAGTTTAGTTGGCTATCTACCAAACAATTCTGAACACCCATGAAATCAACCTAAGGTCTAAGAATATGTACCTGGATCTCAACAAGCAGAATAGTACTTCCTTTTGTGGTAGAAAGGGTGGAGTAGTGATTCTGTGGGCAGATATCAGAATAAGACAGAAGAGGGAGAGAGCCACCATAAGCTGGTGCCAGGAAGTTGATATAATGCTGGAGTGCAAAAGCATCCTGTGCTAGGGACCAGGCAAAAACTCACAGAGCTGTAAAGGCCATAGAAGTACTTTAGAGTAGTGCTCAGAAAGTATCTAGGAGCTGTGGAGGCACACGTGTGAACCTGGGACTGCTCCCTGTTTTAGAAGCACAAAAGATAGAGACAAGCCCAGGTCCCTGGGTAGATCACAGAGAAGGTTGATAAGGGCAATGGACTACTCCTGGGAGGCTGTGGATTTCAGTGGTACCTATAGAAACAAAGACTGTGTGTTCTGGAGGGTTCAGATAAGAGCAGACTGGTAATTCTCAGAGGTCTGGGTGCTGCCATTTTTGCTTTGACCCTCAGAAGAGGCACAGAAAGCCATAAGAGAACAAAAGCTCAAAAATCCAGTTTCTGCTGAGGCTAGCCTCTCTAATGGGGCAGGACAACTCTGCCCAAGCAGGGTTTCCTGAGAAACACCATGACAGGTCCCTCCCCCAGAAGAAATGCTAGAAGAATAAGAGGACAACTCTAGAGTTATCATAAAACTGTAAAACCCCAAAAGTAGGGGGAAATAGTATATTGAGCTTCAGGTTTTGCCTAATAGCTTGTGTATTTGTCAGATACAACACTCTTTCTTTTCATTAGTTCTCTAATTCTTCCCTGTTATTTCTTTTTACCTTTTTCTCATTTCAAATAGATGTTTAAGATACCATATTTCAGAGTAGCTTTTTAACTTGTACTTTTTCAAGCCTATAATTTTATAGCTCTATGCCTCAATGTAGTCTTTTTTTCCCTACTCAATATTACATATGTATTTTACAGATATAATATAATTTAATATAATAATTTATACATATAATTTGTGTGTATATGTATATTATATATATTATATGGATATGGATAATGGATATGGATATAAGCAAGATGTCAGAGGTAGACTTCAGGGTAGCAATCATGAAGTCAAAGGTTAGGCCAGAGAAAAGCATTAGTGAGAATATAAAATGTCTAAGGGCAGAAATAAAAACTAACCAGAACAAAATTTAAAATGTTATTAATGAGATGCAGTTTAAATTGTATAGTCTAAGAGCTAGGGTAAATAAGGTAGAAGAGTGAATTAGTGATCTTGAAGATAAGCTGATTGAAAGGAAGAAAGGCGAGGAGGCTAGGGATTAACATCTAGAAGCCCATCAGATCAGAATTAGAGAGATAAATGACACCATGAAACATTCCAATGTCCAAATTATTGGGATCCCTGAGGAGGTGGAGAAAGAGAGAGGACTGGAAGATATATTTTAGCAAATCATAGCAGAGAACTTCCTTAATCTGGGGAAGGAAACAAGCTTTCATGTCCAAAAGGCCAAGAGGACCCCTCCCAAATCAATAAAAACACCTTACTGTATAATAGTAAAACTTGGTAATCTTAGAGTCAAGGAACCTATGCTGAGAGCAACTAATGAGAAGAAATTTCTTACATATAGAGAGGTCCTTATCAGAATAAGGTCAGAGTTGTCCACAGAGACCTGGAAAGCCAGATATATTCAGCGTACTAAAGGAGAAGAACATGCAACCAAAAATACTTTATCCAACAAGGTTGTTGTTCAAAATGTACAGAGAGATAAAGATCTTCCAGGACTAGCAGAGACTGAAAGAATATGTGACCACCAAGACAGCCCTGCAAGAAATATTAAGGGGAATTCTATAAAAGAAGAAAGACTCCAAGAGAAGTATAGATCGGAAATTAACAGAGACAATCTGTAGAAACAGGAACTTTAGAGGCAATATGATGGCACTAAGTTCTTATCTTTCAGTATTTACTCTCAATGTGAATGGGCTTAATGGTCCCATCAAAAAGCACAGGGTTGGGCGCCTGGGTGGCTCAGTGGGTTAAGCCGCTGCTTTCGGCTCAGGTCATGATCTCAGAGTCCTGGGATCGAGTCCCGCATCAGGCTCTCAGCAGGGAGCCTGCTTCCCTCTCTCTCTCTCTCTGCCTGCCTCTCCATCTACTTGTGATTTCTCTCTGTCAAATAAATAAATAAAATCTTTAAAAAAAAAAAAAAAGCACAGGGTTTCAGATTGCATAGAAAGAAGGACCATCCATATGCTGTCTACAAGAGAGTCATTTTGAACTTGAAGAACACCAGATTGAAAGTGAGGTGATGGAGAATAATGTATCATGCTACTAGACCTCAAAAGAAAGCCGGGGCAACAATTCTCATACCAGAAGTTAGATTTTAAACTAATGACTGTAGTAAGAGACATAGAGGGACATTCAACTAAGGTTTATAACTAAAGTTTATAACTAAAGTTTCCATCCAACAAGGAAATCTAACAATTGAAAATATCTATGCACCCAACATATGAGCAGCCAACTACATAAACCAGTTATTAATAACAAAAACAACAAAGAGTCATATTGATAATAATACATTAATAGTAGGAGACATAAACATTCAACTCACAGCAATGGACAGATAATCTTACCAGAAACTCAACAAAGAAACAAGAACTTTGAATGACATGTTGGAACAGATGGACTTCACAGATATGTACAGATCATTCCACCCTAAAACAACATAATATCATTCTTGTTGAATGCACACGGATTTCTCTGGAATAGACCACATACTGGAGTACAAATCAGGTCTGAACTTGTACTAAAAGACTGAGATTATTCCTTCCATATTTTCAGACCTCAATGCCTTGAAATTGGAACTTAATCACAAAAAAAGGAAGAAATTCAAACACTTGGAAATTAAAGAGCATCCTGCTAAAGAATGATTGGTTCAATCAGGAAATGGAAAGATAACTTAAACAATTCATGGACTAATGAGAATGAAAACATGCCATTTCAAAACTTATGGGATACTGCAAAGTGGTACTAAGAGGGAAATACATTGCAATATAAACCTCTCTTATAAAATTAGAAAAATCCCCAATTCACAAGCCAATGAGCTAGAAAGTGAGCTAGAAAAACAATAGCAAGTAAAATCTAAACCAGGAAGGAGAGGAGAAATTATGATTCAACCAGAGATCAATGAAATAGAAACAACAACAACAAAAAAAGTAGAACAGATAAAAAAAAAAGAAACTAGAAGCTCGTTCTTTGAAAGAATTGATAAAATCAATAAACTTCTGGGTAGACTTATCCAAAATAAAGATAATTAATAAAATCATGAATGAAGTGAAGGGAGATCATGATTAACACCAACGAAATAGAAACAATTATTAGAGATTACTATCAGCAACTATATGCTAACAAACTAAGCAACTGGAATAAAGGGATGCTTTCCTTGAAACTTATAAACTACACTGAAATAGGAAGAAGTAGACAATCTTAATAGACAAATAACCAGTAACAAAATTGAAGCTATGATCAAAAAGTGCCCAAAAAACAGAGTCAGTCCAAGATCAGATGGATTCCCAGGGGAAATCTGTCAAACATTTAAAGTAGAAACAATACCCTTTTTTCTGAATAAGTTTCAAAAATAGGATCAGAAGAATCACTTCCAAACTCATTCGATGAGGCCCACAATACTTTGACCCAAAACCAGGAAAAGACCCAATCAAAAAGCAGAATTTCAAACCAATATACCTGATAACTATGGATTCTAAAATTCTCCACAAGATCTTAGGCAAGAGGATCCAAAAGTACATTAACAGGGTTATTCATCACAGCAAGGTGGGGTTTATCCCCATTACACTATGGTGGTTTAACATTTGCAAAACAATCAACATGGTAGAACACATTAATAAAAGAAAGCAAGAACCAGATGACCCTTTCAATTGACGCAGAAAATGCATTTGATAAAATACAACATCCTACCTGATTAAAAGTTTTCCAGAGTGTAAGAATAGAGGAAACATTCCTCAGTTTTATAAAGAAAAACCGTTATGAAGAGCACACAGAGAATATCATTCTCAATTGTGGGAAATCTGAGAGCTTTCCCTTAAGGTCAAGAACAAGACAGGAATGACCACTCTCAACATTATCTTCAATGTAGTACTAGAAGTCCTAGCCTCAGCAATCAGACAACAAAAATAAATAAAGCATATTCAAATTGGCAAAGAAGAAGTCAAACTCAAAATCAAATCAAATCGGCTGCTCTTTTATATACTAACAATATAACTGTAAAAAGAGAAATTAGGAAATCAATTCCATTCAGAGTAGCATTAAGCAATATAAGATACCTAGGAATAAACCTAACCAAAGAGGTAAAGGATCTATACTCTAGAAACTACAGAACAATTATGAAAGAAATAGAGGCAGACATAGAAAAAGAAAAGCATCCCATGCTCAGGGATTGAAAGAATAAATGTTAAAATGTCTACATTGTCCAAAGCAATCTATATTTTCAACACCATCCCAATAAAAATCCCATAACATTTTTCAAAGTGCTGGAACAAACAATCCTAAAATTTATATGACACCAAAAGGCCTCAAATAACCAAAGAAATGTTGAAAAAGAAAAACAAAGCTTTGGGCATCATGTTGCCTAACTTTGTGTGATATCATGAAGCTGTGATCACCAGGGCAGCATTTTATTGGCACAGAAAAAGACACATTGACCAGTGGAACAGAATAGAGAGGGCAGATATGGACCCTCAACTCTACGGACAACTAGTCTTTGACAAAGAAAAAGTATCCAATGGAAAGAAGTCTCTTCAATAACTGGGGCTGGGAAAATTGGACAGGTATATATCAAAGAATGAAACTCAACCATTCTCTTACTCCATACACAAAGATAAATTTTAAATGTAATAAAGACCTCAATGTGAGACAGGGACCCATCAGATTTGTAGAGGACAACATAGGCAGTAACCTCACTGACACTGGCCACAGTCACTTCTTTCATGATATGCCTCCAAATACAAGAGGAACAAAAGTAAAAATGAAATTTTGGGACTTTAATCAAGATAAAAAAGCTTCTACCCAATAAAGGAAACATTCAATAGAACAAAGGCAACCCATGGAATGACTGAATATATTTTGAAATGACATTACAGATAAAGGGTTGGTGTCCAAGACCTATAAAGACTTACTAAATCTTAACACCCCAAAACCAAATAATCAAGGGAAAAATGGGCAGAAATAATCCAAAAATTTGTATGGAATCAGAAGAGACCCCGAATCGCTAAGGAAATGTTGAAAAACAAAAATAAAACTGGGGGCATCATGCTACCTGATTTCAAGCTTGACTACAAAGCTGTGATCACCAATACAGCATGGTACTGGCATAAAAACAGACATGTAGACCAGTGGAAGAGAGTAGAGAGCCCAGATATGGACCCTCAACTCTATGGGCAAATAAGCTTCGACAAAATAGGAAAAAATATACAGTGGAAAAAAGACAGTCTCTTCAATAAGTGGTGCTGGGAAAACTGGACAGCTATATGTAGAAGAATAAAACTTGACCATTCTCTTACACTGTACACAAAGATAAACTCAAAATGGATAAAAGACCTCAATGTGATACAGGAATCCATCAGAATCCTAGAGGAGAACATAGGCAGTAATCTTTTCGCTATCAGCCACAGCAACTTCTTTCAAGATATGTCTCCAAAGGCAAAGGAAACAAAAGTGAAGATGAACTTTTGGGACTTCATCAAAATCAAAAGCTTCTGCACAGCAAAGGAAACAGTCAAGAAAACAAAGAGGCAACCCACGGAATGGGATAAGATATTTGCAAATGACAGTACAGACAAAAGGTTAATATCCAGGATCTATAAAGAACTCCTCAAACTCAACACACACAAAACAATCATATCAAAAAATGGGCAGAATATATGAACTTCTCCAATGAAGACATAAAAATGGCTATCAGACACATGAAAAAATGTTCATCATCACTAGCCATCAGGGAGATTCAAATTAAAACCACATTGAGATATCACCTTACACCCGTTAGAATCACCAAAATTAGCAAGACAGGAAACAACATGTGTTGGAGGGGATGTGGAGAAAGGGGAACCCTCTTCCACTGTTGGTGGGAATGCAAGTTGGTGCAGCCTCTTTGGATAACAGTGTGGAGATTCCTCAAGAAATTGAAAGTAGAGGGGCACCTGGGTGACTCAGTGGGTTAAAGCCTCTGCCTTCGGCTCAGGTCATGATCCCAGGGTCCTGGGATCAAGCCCCACATCGGGCTCTCTGCTCAGCAGGGAGCCTGCTTCTGCCTCTCTCTCTGCCTGCCTCTCTGCCTGCTTGTGATCTCTCTCTGTCAAATAAATAAAATCTTTAAAAAAAAAAGAAATTGAAAATAGAACTTTCCTATGACCCTGCAATCACACTACTGGGCATTTACCCCAAAGATACAGATGTAGTGAAACAAGGGCTATCTGTACCCCAATGTTTATAGCAGCAATGGCCATGGTTGCCAAACTATGGAAAGAACCAAGATGCCCTTCCACTGACGAATGGATAAGGAAGATATGGTTCATATAATCTATGGAGTATTATGCCTCCATCAGAAAGGATGAATACCCAACTTTTGTAGCAACATGGACGGGACTGGAAGAGATTATGCTGAGTGCAATAAGTCAAGCAGAGAGTCAATTATCATATGGTTTCACTTATTTGTGGAGCATAACAAATAACATGGAGGACATGGGGAGTTAGAAAGGAGAAGGGAGTTGGGGGAAATTGGAAGGGGAGGTGAACCATGAGAGACTATGGTCTCTGAATAACAATCTGATGGTTTTGAAGGGGCAGGGGTGGGAGGTTGGGGGAACCAGGTGGTGGGTATTAGAGAGCGCACGGATTGCATGGAGCACTGTGTGTGGTACAAAAATAATGAATACTGTTATGCTGAAAATAAATAAAAAATAAATTTAAAAAATACAAAAAAAGAGAGAAATCATGAAGAGACATTTCTTCAGAGAAAACATACACTTGTTAAAATGTTCTCCATCTTTAGCCATCAGGGAAATTCAAATCAAAACCACATTGAGATATCATCTTCCACCAGTTAGAATGGCCAAAATTAACAAGGCAGGAAACAGCAAGTTTTGGAGAGGAAGTGGTGGAAGGGGAACCCTTTTACACTGTTAGTGTGGCTGCAAGGTGGTAGAGCCTCATTGGAAGACAGTGTGGAGGTTTCTCAAAGAATCATAAATAAAGCTACCTTATGACCTAGAAATTGCGCTAGTGGGCTCTTATCCCAACAATACAGATGTAGTAAAAAGAAGGGGCACATGCACCCGATGTTCATAGCAGCAATGTCCACAACAGCCAAACTGTAGAAGGAGCAAAGATGCTCCTTAAAAGACGAAAGGATAAAGAAAATATGGTTCACTTATACAATGGAATATTACTCAGGATGAATTCCCAACATTTCCATTGACATGGATGGAAGTGGAGGGAATTATGCTAATTGAAATAAGTCAAGCAGAAAAAGAAAATTATCATATGATTTCACTCATACGTGGAACATAAGGAATAGCATGGAGGACATTAGAAGGAAGTGAAAACTGAAGGGAGAGAAACTGGATTGGGAGGTGAACCATTAGAGACTATGGACTATCAGAAGCAAACTGAGGGTTTCAGAGGGGAGAGGCTGAGGGGATGGGATAGCCCAATGAAGGGTATTGAGGGTATATAGTGCAATGGGCACTGGGTTTAATACACAGATAATGAATCATGGAGCACTACATCCATGTGACCACCAAGCCATTAAACAGGGGGATCTATAAAAGAAGAAAGAAACCAAGAATGACATAGAACAGAAATTACTGAGGCAATCTACATAAACAAGGACTTCACAGGCAACATGATGTCAACAAAAACTTATCTTTCAATAATCACTCAATGTGAATGACCTAAATGCTCCCATAAAATGGCAGAGTTGAAGACTAGATAAAAGGACAAGAACTGTCCATATGCTGTCTACAAGAGACCCATTTGTAACCTAAGGGTATCCAGGCAGAAAGTGAAGGGATGGAAAAGCATCCAACAACAACAACAACAACAACAAAACAAAAAACAAAACAAAACAAAAAAAACACCTCATGCCAGCAGGCCTCAAAAGAACGATGTGGCAACAATTCTCATATCAGATAAATTAGATTTTAAGGTAAATATTATAACCAGAGATACAGAAGGGCACTAAATCATTCTTAAGAATATCTAACAATTGTAACTATTTATGCCTTCAATATGGGAACAGCCAACTACATAAGCCAAATCAAAATATAGAGTCATATTAAAATGAATACATTAATTGTAATGGATTCTAAAACACTAATGCAGTAATAGACAGATAATTCAAGCAGAAAATCAATAAAGAAACAAGAGCTTTGAATGACACATTGGACTGGATGGACCTCCTAGATATAAACAGAATATTCCACCCTAAAACAACAGAATACTCATTCTTCTCGAGCACACATGGAACATTCTCCAGAATAGACCCAATACTGGGTCACAAACCAGGGATGAACTGATACCAAGAGATTGAGATTATTCCCTGCATATTCTAGACTACAATGCTTTGAACCCAGAACTCAACTACAAAAAAAAAGTTTGGAAGGAATTCAAACACTTGGATGCTAAAGACAATCCTGCCCAAGAATATTTGGATCAATCAGTAAATCAAAGAAGAACTTAAACAAGCCATTGAAACCACTGAGAATGAAGACACATAAGTCCAAAACCTCTGGGATATGGCAAAGGTGGTCCAAAGGGGAAAATACATAGCCATTCAAGCCTCACTCAAAAAAATTGAAAAATCCAGTATACACCAGCTCTCTTTACACCTTAAAGAACTGAAAAATCAACAACAAATGAAGCCAGCCCCATGCACAAGAAGGGAAATAATCAAGATTAGAGCAGAGATCAATGAGTTAGAAACTAGAGATATAGTAGAACACATCAATGCAACTAGAAGACTGTTATTTGAAAGAATAAATAAGATCAATAAACCACTGGCCAACCTAATCCAAAATAAAAGAGAGAGGAACCAAATTAATAAAATTATGAATGAAAGGGGAGAGAACATGACAAATACCAAAGAATTAGAAATAATCATCAGAAATTATTATTAACAGTTATATGGCAATAAGTTAAGCAACCTGGAAGAAATGGATCCATTTCTGGAAACCTATAAACTACAAGGACTACAACAGGAAGAAATTGACAACCTTAATAGACCAATATCTAGTAATAAGATTGAAGGAGTGATCAAAAACCTCCCAAAAAACAAGAGCCCAGGACCTGACAAATTCTCTGGGAAATTCTACCAAACAAAATACCTATTTTCCTGAAGCAGTTTCCAAAAAAAACAAAAAAAAAAAAAAAAGGAGGAAAACTTCCAGACTCCTTTTATGAAGCCAGCATTACCCTGATCCCCAAACCAGGAAAAGCACCATCCAAAAGGAGAATTTCAGACCAATATCCCTGATGAATATGGATGCCATGAATCTAAACAAGATCATAGCTAATAGGATCCAACAGTACATTAAAAAGTTTATCCACCATCACCATGTGGGATTTATCCCTGGGTTGTAAGCGTGGTTCAACATTCACAAATCAATCAATGCGATCAAAGAAATCAATAAGAGAAAAGAGAAGAACCACATGATCCTCTTAATTGATGCAGAGAAAGCATTTGACAAGATAAAGCATCCATTCCTGTTTAAAACTCTTCAAAACATAGAGGGAGCATTCCTCAAATGTATAAAATGCATCTATGAAAAATCCAGAGCAAATATCATCCTCAATGGGGAAAATCTGACAGCCTTCCATTTGAGATCAGGAACACGACAGGGATGTCCATTCTTGTCACAGTTGTTCAACATACTACCAGAAGTCCTAGAAACAGCAATCACACAACAACAACAACAAATAAAAGGTGTTCAAGTTGGCAAAGAGAAAATCAAACTCTCTGTCTTTGAAGATGAACTACTTTATGTGGAAAACCCAAAAGTCTCCACTCCCAAACTAGTAGAACTCATACAACAATTCAGTAATGTAGCAGGATACAAAATCAAAGTACAGAAATCAGTTGCTTTCTTATACACTAACAATGAAAATATATTAAGGTAAATTAGAGAATGGATTCCATTTACCATAGAATCAAGAACCATAAGATACCTGGAAATAAACCTAAGCAAGGAGGTAAAGGATCTGTACTCGAGGAACTACAAAACACTCATGAAAGAAATTGAAGAAAACACAAAAATATGGAAAACCATTCCATGCTCATAGATCAGAAGAAGAAACATTGTTAAAAAAAAATGTCTATACTGCCTAGGGCAATCTATACTTTCAATGTCATCCCGATAAAAATTTCACCAGCATTTTTCAGAGCTGGAACAAACAATCCTCAAATTTGTATGGAACCCGAAGAGACCCTGAATTGCTAAGGAAATGTTGAAAAACAAAACAAAACAAAACAAAACAAAACTGGGGCCATCACGTTGCCTGTTTTCAAGCTTTACTACAAAGCTGTGATCACCAAGACAGCATGGTACTGGCACAAAAACAGATGCATAGACCAGTGGAACAGAGTAAAGATCCCAGATATGGACCTGCGACACTATGATCAAATAATCTTTGATAAAGCAGGAAAAAATATACAGTGGAAAAATAGTCTCTTCAGTAAATGGTGCTGTGATAATTGGACAGCTATGTACTGAAGAATTAAACTTGACCATTCTCTTACACCATACAAAAGGATAAACTTAAAATTAATAAAAGACCTCAACAGGAGACAGAAATCTATCAAAATCCTAGAGGCAAACAAAGACAGTAACCTCTATGACATCAGCCACAGCAACGTCTTTCAAGACATGTCTCCAAAGGCAAAGGAGACAAAACAAAAAATGAACTTTTGCTTCTTCATTAAGATCAAAAGCTACTGCACAGCAAAGGAAATAGTCAAAAAAACAAAGAGGCAACCCATGGAATGGGAGAAGATATTCACAAATGACACTACAGACAAAAGGCTGATATCCAAGATCTATAAAGAACCCCTCAAACTCAATACACACAAAACAGGTAATCATGTCAAAAAATGGGCAGACAACATGAACAGTCATTTCTCCAAAGGAGACAAAGAAATGGATTACAGACTCATGAAAAGATTTTCCTAATCATTAGCCACCAAGGAAATTCAAATCAAAACCACATTATGAAAGCACCTTACACCAGTTAGAATGGCCCAAGTAAAAAAGGCAGTAAACAATTACCTACAAGGCAGTTGGAGAGTATGTGGAGAAAAGGGAATGTTCTTATACTATTGTTGGGAATACAAGTTGGTGCAGTCACTTTGGAAAAAAAAAAAAGTGTGGAGATTCCTTAAGAAATTAAAAATAGAGCTACCCTATGACCCTGTTATTGCCCCAAAGATACAGATGTAGCGAAAAGAGGGGCCATATATACCCTGACGATCATAGTACAAATGACCACAATTGCCAGACTGCGGAAGGAGCCAAGATGCCCTTTAGCAGACAAATGATTAAAGAAGATATGTTCCATTATGCAATGGAATATTACACCTTCATCAGAAAGGATGAGTACCCAATTTTTGTAGCCACATGGGCAGGAAGCGATTATGCTGAGTGAAATAAGTCAAGCAGAGAGAGAGTCAATTATCATGTGGTTTCACTTACTTATGGAGCATAATGAATAGCAAGAAGGACATAAAGAGAATTGAAGGAAAATTAAATTGGGGGAAATTGGCAGGGGAGATAAATATGAAAAACTGTGGACACTGAGAAAGAAATGGAGGGTTTTGGAGGGAAGGGTGGGTGGGGTGAGAGGTGATCCTGGTGGTAGGTAATATGGAGGGCACATATTGCATTGAGCACTGGGTGTGGTGCATAAGCAATGAATCTTGGAACATTGAAAAAATAAAATTATATTGAAAAATTAAATATGTAAGTAAAATAACATCTAATTTGTCTGATATTAGGATTTTTACACTAGATTTCTTTTGAGGTCCGTTGTCATAAATGTTCTCAATCCCTTCATTTTCAATATGGAGGTGTTTTTAGTTTCAAAATGTGTCTCCTGTAGACAGTATATAGGTTGCTCCTGTCTTTGTATCCAATCTGCAACCCCATGCTATTTCATGGGCTCATTTAGGCCTTTCATGTTGAAAGTAAGTACTGAAAGATATTCCAACATAATTGTCTGTACAGCCCTGTTTCTTTCTCTGTAAATTTCTGGTCTATATTACTTTTGGGGTCTCTCTTCTTTCATAGAATCCCCTTTAATATTTCTTATATTAGATAATATATGTATTTAATGTATATATTTTATTATTGATATATAATAATATACAATATATTATTATATTATATTATATATTTAATATTTCTTATAATAACATTTCTTGTCTAATATTAATATTTAATATGAATGTTTCTTGCAGGGCTGGCTTTTTGGTTATATGTTCTTACATTTTCTTTCACTTCTGGAAGCTCTTTTTCTCTCCTTCTGTCATGAAGTATGAAATCAAGCAATGTGATTCCTCCAGATTAGTTTCTTTTTTTTTTTAGTTGCCCTATAAGTACTTATTAAATCCTTATGAAGTACATGACATTGAATTAGATGGCTGATGTAAAGTTTTTTTTTCCTTTTTTTTACTGTGGTTTGTTAGTCATCATTAGTTTTTGATGTAGTGTTCCATGATTCATTGTTTGCATAGAACACCCAGTACTCCATACAGTATGTGTCCTCCTTAATACCTAGCACCAGATTCACCCATCCCCCACCCCCTCCCTTCTGTAACCCTCAGTTTGTTTCCAGGAGTCCATAGTCTCTCATCATTCATATTCCACTCTGATTTCTTCCCCTTCATTTTTCCCTTCTCCTAATGTCCTCCATGTTATTCCTGATGTTCCCAAATAAGTGCAACCGTATGATAATTGGCTTTCCTTGTTTGGCTTATTTCACTTAGAATAATCTCCTACAGTCCCACCCATGTTGATGTAAAAGTTGAGTATTTATCCTTTCTGATGGCTGAGGAATATTCCCTTGTATATATGCAGGATATCTTCTTTATCCATTCATTTGTTGAAGGGCATTTTGGCTCTTTCAACATTTTGGGTATTGTGGATATTGATGCTATGAACATTGGGGTGTTTATGGCTTTTCTTTTCACTACTTCTATAACTGTGGGGTAAATACCCAGTAGTGCAGTTGCTGGGTCATAGGGTAGCTCTATATTTGATTTTTATTTCTCAACATTTTCTTGGTGATTTGGAGTCTTTTCTGATTCCAAACAAATTTTAGGGTTGTTTGTTCTAGTACTTCAAAAATGCTATTGGTATTTTGATTGGAGTGACATTGAAAGTATGTATTGCTCTGAACAGCATAGATATTTTAACAATGTTTATTCTTCTGATCCTTGAGTATTGAATGTTTTCCCATCATTTTCTGTATTCTTTATTTTCTTTCATAAGTGTTCGCTAGTTTCTGGAGTATAGAAACATCATTTGTTAGGTTTATTCCTAGGTAACTTATGGTTTTGGGTGCTACTTTGAATGGAATCAATTCTCTAATTTCTATTTCTACAGTTACATTTGTAGTGTATAGGAAAGGAGCTGATTGTTGTGCATTGGTTTTGTATCCTGCCACATTACTGAATTTATGCATGAGTTCTAACAATTTGGGGGTGGAGTCTTTTGGGTTTTCCACATAAAGTATCACATCATCTGCAATGAGAGAGAGGTTGACTTCTTTGCTGCAATTTTAGGGCCATGTGTTTCTTTTTATTGTCTGATTGCTCTTTCTAGGATTTCTAGTACTATGTTGAATAATAGTGGCCAGAGCGTGCATCCTTTTTGTGCTCCTCTTATTAAGGGAAGGCTCTAAGGTTTTCCCAAATGAAAACGATATTCGCTGTGGGCTTTTCATAGATAACTTTTATGAAATTGAGGAATGTTTCCTGTATCCCTACTCTCTGAAGAGTTATTTTTTAAAATTTTTTATTTTTTATAAACATATATTTTTATCCCCAGGGGTACAGGTCTGTGAATCACCAGGTTTACACACTTCACAGCACTCACCAAAGCACATACCCTCCCAT
>NC_081575.1:73057279-73070420 GCF_022355385.1 Mustela nigripes | reverse complement strand
TTTTTTTTTTTTTTTTTTTTTTTTTTTTTTTTTTTTTTTTTAGGGAGTCTTGGATGGCTATGTATTTCCCAAATAGGACCACCTTTGCTGTATCCCATAGGTTTTTAACTGAAGTGTCTTCATTATCATTAGTTTGTGTGAATTGTTTCAGTTCTTTGATCTCCTGGTTGATTCAAGCATTCTTTAGCAAGGTGGTCTTTAGCTTCCAGGTGGTTTAGTACCTTCAGAACTTTTCCTTCTTTGAGCTCCAGTTTCAATGCATTGCAATCTGAGAATGTGCAGGGAATAATCTCAGTCTCTTGTTATTAGTTGATTCCTGATTTGTGACCCAGTATGTGGTCTATTTTGGAGAAGGTTCCATGTGCACTTGAGAAGAATGTGTATTCTGTTGTTTTAAGGTGGAATGTTCTGTATATACCTATGAGTTCCATCTGGTCCAATGTGTCATTCAATGTTCTTGCTTCTTTATTGAATTTCTGCTTCGATGATCTGTATGTTTCTGAGAGAGGCATGCTAAGATCTCCTACTATTAATGTATTCATATCAATATGACTCTTTATCTTGATTAACAGTTTTCTTATGTAATTGGCTTCTCCGATATTCGATGCATAGATATTTACAATTGTTAGATCACCTTGGTGGATAGTACCTTTAAAAATGATGTAGTGTCCTTCTGTGTCTCTGACTACAGTCTTTAGTTTAAAATGTAATGTATCTGATATGAGAATCGCTACCCCAGCCTTCTTTTGAGTCCCATTGGCACGAAAGATGTTTCTCCATTCCTTCACTTTCTTTCTGGGTGTATCTTTAGTTTCAAAATGGGCCTCTTGTAGATAACATATGGATGGGTCCTGTCATTTTATCCAATCTGCAAACCTGTGTCATTTTATGGGTGCATTTAGGCCATTCACATTGAAAGTGATTATTGATAGAAACGTTTTTATCAACATCATGTTACCTTTGAAGTCTTTCTTTCTGTAGATTGTCTCTATATTTCTGTTCAATGCTATTATTAGGATTTTTCCTCTTTTATAGAACCCTCCTTAATATTTCCTGCAGTGTCGGCTTGGTGGTTGCATATTCTTTTAAGCCTTGCCGGACTTGGAAACTCTTTATCTCTCCTTCCATTTTGAATGTCAGTCTTGCTGGATAAAGTATTCTTGGCTGCATGTTCTTCTCATTTAGTGCCCCGAATATACCTTGCCAGCCCTTTTTGGCTTGCCAGGTCTCTGTGGACAGGTCTGATGGTATTCTGATGGGCTTTCCTCTGTAAGTACGGAGCCTCTTTGTTCTAGTGGCTTTCAAGAGATTATATCTACAATTATGATTCTCAATTTTACTATCAGGTGCCTTGATGTTTTTCTGGAATCTATAATCTTGGATGGAGACCATTCGGCCTCTAGTACATGAATGCTGGTTCCATTTGTGAGATTGGGAAAATTTTCATAAAGAACTTGTTCCACTCTATCTTCTAGGCTTCTTTCTTTCTCCTCCCCTTCAGGGATTCCAATAATTCCAACGTTGGAATGTTTCATGGCATCATTTATTTTCCTGATTCTGTTTTCGTGGCTTCTAAGCTGTTTGTTCCAGTATTCCTCCTGATCCTTTCTCTCTATCTGTTTGTCCTCCAGATCACTAATTCTATCTTTTGTCTCAGTTACCCTAGCTTTGAGAGAATTTAGATTAAATCGGAACTCATTGAGAGCATTGTGAAGCTCATCCCTGGTAGCTTTCAGCTCTGCCCTAACATTGTGAACATCATCTCTGGTCACTTTCAGTTCAGTACTAATCAATTCTTTTTGGTCATCCATGGCTTTCTCCAACCTAGCTATTGCCTGGATAATTGTTAGCCTGAATTCTCTTTCCAACATATTGTCTATGTTGATAGCCATTAGATCTGTTGCAGAAGGCCCATCCTCTGTGGTTTTCTTCTGTTGGGCATTCTTCTTCCTAGTCATTTTGGTGAGAGATGGCTGAAAGGATGTAGCTGGATGTATCGACCATGGTGCAGTCAAGGTGCACCCTGGAACACTTCTGATCAATCAGAATTCCCCACCCAAATGAGAGAAAAAAGAAAAGAAATAGAAAAAAAGAGAGAGACAGGAAAAAAAGGGAAGATAAAAGAGAAGGTTCAGCCCAAATGGGCCCCAAGGTAAGATTTATGAAGTATATAAACAAAAACAGACAAACAAAAAGGCTGATAAAAGTATATGACAAGAGAAAAGAAAAAAAATATGTATATATAAGCAAATAAAGGAAAAACATCCTCAAAAAAAAAAAAACCCAAGTGTAAGATTTATATACTATCAGGACAAACAGAAAAACAGAGAAACACTGGTGGAAGAAAAAGTTGGGAGAGTGGTTATAAATTCTCACTATTGGCGAGGAAGTTTGTTTTGTCTCTTCCTGGATGTATCTCGATATCTTTGTCAAAGGACTCGACTTTCCTAAGATAAAGGGGGATTAAAAATTGGTTTACCTATAGTGGTAACATTGATTGGGGAAAGGGGATTACCTTGAAGTTTAACTCTATATGAATATTAGAAAATAAAAATAAGAAAGGAATAAACTAGAGTAAACTAAGCTAAAATTAAATAAAAGAAATTAAAAAAAAAATAGAAATGCAAAAGAAAAACACAGGTGTATGTATCAAAAAGTTCAGGTTAGAAGGTTATTGTGGAATTTGATATACTGGATATCTCACTGTGATGGTAAATAGGTTAAAAATTATCTATATTTAAAAAAGAGCCAGAATAGTGGGAACGAATTAAAAATAAAAGTTGTCTTATGAAGTAGTGGTGGTTGTTCTCTTGTCCTCTTTTTTTCTTTTTCCTTCCTGATTGGTTTTCTGTGGGAAGGGCCTACCACGTGGGTTTTCAGTCAATGATGTTCTCTGAGTTAAGTCCTCCCACCCCCCTCAAGAGGGTGGGCTCTGAGGAAACTGTTTTTTTCGGGCTTTTGTTCTCTGGAGGTTTTTATGTTTGTTCACTTTTTTTTTTCTCTCTCTCTCTCGCCTTGACCGCTTTTGATGGTTTTTGTAGGTTTAGAGGAAAGCAAACTGCACCCTGACATCCCTCTCAGTGAGAAGCCTCAGTCTGGCTGCAGAGCCCAAATAAATTCTCCCTTGGCTGCTTGGCAGAGCAGATTCCAAGTCATGGTCCCTGGGGATGCAGAATTTTTTGCTTGTACCCAAAACCACGGCAGTGGTGGCTTTCTGGGAAGCTCCAGACCACCAGAGAGTTTCCAAGCAGTGATTGCACACTGAAATTTTCCTGCTGGCCTGGGCTGGGAGTGCCTGGTCTTTCTGGTCCATGAGCACCAGGCTGGCACCTATACGCACCTCTCTCAGGGGAGGGCACGGGGCGCCACTCGGACTCTGATAGCACTGCAGGGCATTTGCATGGGGACTGTAAAAAGGCTGTGCTTCTGCTGGGCTGGCGAGGCTCCCAGGCTCTCACAGGAGCTGGACCCCACGCGCTCTCAGGCGCGCTGGTGGTTCAGGGACCAAGTCCTTGTTTCTCCCCCACACTCGCTCTGGCTCTGCGCCAGGGGTGGCTGTCCTGGGACTGGGGACTTAAGCCCCTGTCCCTAGCCTCCCCGATTCCCACAATTTCTGACCCCCCACCCCCCGCGATCCTTTGCTCTTTTTCAGTGCTTTCTACCAGACTCCAAGTTAATGCTGGTCCCCAGACACTGGACACTCTCGTATTGGGATATTACTTTCCAATGGGTCGCCTCTGGTGGATCCCTTTCCCTATTGTTTATCTTCTGATATCAGTCTGAGGTTTCCACTCTGCTTTACCTGCCCACTGGCATCTCCTGCTCCTGTAGAGATCCAGATGTGTACAATTCTGATCTCAGGCTGATTTCCTGGGTGATAGGAGTTCTTTGGAAAGTAATCAGCTCACTTAGGGTACAGGTTGAAAGGGCACCTCCTCCTACTTCCCCGCCATCTTCACCCTCTCTCTATATTTTTTAATGTACTGTTGGATCCTACTAGCTAAGATCTTTTTGAGGATTTTGGCATCTATATTCATCAGGGATATTGGTCTGTAATTCTCCTTTTTAATGGGGTCTTTGCCTGGTTTGGGGATCAAGGTAATGCTGGCCTCATAGAATGAGCTTGGAAGTATTCCTTCTATTTCTGTGTTTTGGAACAGCATCAGGAAAATAGGTATTATTACTTCTTCAAATTTTTGGTAGTATTCCCCAGGTAATCCATCAGGCCCTGGACTCTTGTTTTTGGGGTGGTTTTTGATTACTGTTTCAGTTTCATTACTGGTTATTGGTCTAGTCAGGTTTTAAATTTCTTCTTGTTTCACTCTTGGCGGTTTATAGGTTTCCAGGAAGGCAGCCGTTTCTTCCAGGTTGCTTAATTTATTGGCATGTAGTTGTTGATAATAATCTCTAACAATTGATTCTATTTTCTTGGTGTTAGTTGTGATCTTTCCCCTTTCATTCATAATTTTATTAATTTGATTCCTTTCTCTTTTCTCTTGGATAATTCTGGGCATTGGTATTAATCTTATTAATTCTATCAACGAATCAGCTTCTAGATTTTTTGAGGTGTTCTACTGTATTTCTGGTTTCTAATTCATTGATCTCTAGTAATCCTAATTAGTTCTCTTCTTGTCTGTGGGTAAGGCTTAATTTGTTGTTCTCTCCCCACTTCTTTAAGGTGTAATGTTAGTTGGTGAATTAGGGATTTTTCTACTTTTTTAAGTGAGGTTTGCATGGGTATGCATTTCCCCCTTAGGACAGCATTTGCTGTGTCCCATAGGGTTTAGACTGATTTGTTTCATTCCCATTGGCTTCTATTAATTTTTTAAGGTCTTCTTTGATTTTCTGGTTTGCCCAGGCATTCTTAAGCAGGATGGTCTTTAGCGTCCAAGTGTTTGAATTTCTTCAATTTTTTTTTTTTTTTATTGTCACTGGGTTCCGATTTCAAAGCACTGTGTTCTGACAATACTCAGGGAATAATCTCAGTCTTGATATCCTTTGAGACCTGATTTGTGACCCAGTATGCGGTCTATTCTGGAAAAAGTCGCATGTGCATTTCAGAAGAATGAGTAGTCAGTTGGATTAGGGTGGAATATTCTCTTGTATCTCTGAACTCCATCTGGTCCAGTGTGTCATTCAAAGCTCTTGTTTCTTTATTGATTTTCTGCTTAGATGATCTATTACTGAGAGTGGGGTGTTGATGTCTCTTATTCTTATTATATTATTATTAATATGTGTTTTTATTTTGGTTAACATTTAGCTTATGTAGTTGGTTGCTTCCATTTTGGGGACATGGTATTTAGAATTTTAGATATTTTTGTTGGATTGACCCCTTAAGAATGATATAGTATCCTTCTGTATCTCTTACTGCAGTCTTCTGTTTAATGTCTAATTTGTCTGATATGAGAATTGCTACCCCATTTTTCTTTTCAGGTCTGTTGACATGATAAATTGTTCTCCATCCCTTCACTTTCAGTCTGGATGTATATTCAGTTTCAAAATGATTCTCTTGTAGAGAGCATATGGATGGGCCATGTCTTTTTATCCAATCCACAACTTTTCCCCTTCATGAGAGCATTTAGGTCATTCACATTGAGCATGATTGAAAGATCTCATTTTATTTTCATCATGTTGCTTGTGAACTCTTTGTTTCTATAGATTATCTCTGTAAATTTCTGTCCTCTATCACTCTCAGCATCTGTCTTCTTTTATAGAACCCTCCTTAATATTTATTCTTTTATAACCCCCCCCCAATATATCTTCTGAGTTTCTGCCTGCCTTGGAATCTCCTTGTCTCTCTATACATTCTCAATGACAACCTTGCTGGATAAAGTATCTTTGGCTGAATATTCCTCTTGCTTAGTTCCCCAAATATGTCTTGCCAGCCCTTTCTGTCTTGTCACGACTCTGTGAACAGGTATGACTATATTCTGATGTTCTTCCTTCTGTAAGTCAGAAATCCCTTCCCCCTCACCACTTTCAAGATTGTTTTCTTGAATATAAAATTTTCAAATTGTACTATTATATGTCATGGTATGGGTCTGTTCTTATTGATCTTGGGAGGGGGTCTTCTCTGCCTCTTGGACATGAATGTTTGTTTCCTTCCCCAGATTAAGGAAGTTCTCAGCTATAATTTTCTCAAATATATCCTCATGACCTCTCCCTTCAGGCCTCTCAATAATTCTGAAATTGGAATGTTTCATTGAGTCACTTATCTTTCTCAGTTTGATTCCTCGTGTTTTAATTTGTTTTTCCCATGTTGCCTCAGTTTCCTTCTTTCCTATCATCTTATCCTCTAGCTCACTAATTTATTCCTCTGCTTCATTTACCCTGGCAGTCAGAGTATCCAGTTTAGACTGCATTTCATTCTCATAGCATTTTTAAGTTAGGCCTGATTAGATCTCATTTCTGCCCCTTAAAGATTCTATATAGTTGTTAATATTTTTCTCAAGCCTAGATATCGACTTCATAATTGTTACTCTGAAGTGTATTTCTGACATCTGATGTATCCATATCCATTAGTTCTGTGCAGGGGCCACATTCTCTGGTTCTTTTCCTTATTGGGTTTTCCTCCTTTTAGTCATTAACTTGAAGGGTGCTTGAGGGAATGTACAGAGTCCAACTTATTGACCACAACCCAAGCAAGATGTACATGTTTTATAGGAACCTTATAGTTGTCAGCCTTTTTTTTTTTTTTTTTTTTTTTTTTTTTTAGTTGTCGGCCTTTTGTTCTTCTAGCCTGTCTTCTGGAAAAGGGGTCTTTTGTACTGTTACTCAGGCAACCCTGTTTGGGGGCTTGCTTCTCTGGCAACTTTCCCTAGATGTTTTCCTAGTCTCTTCTGAGAGTCAGAGCAGAATAATCATATCCTAACTTCTGTCTCAGAACAGAAAAACACACTCTGTTCTTTATTGAGCCCTCCAGGTCACACTGTCTCTGTTTCTGTCTGTGCTGCTAAAAACCACAGTGTTCTGGTTTGGGCACACCGCGACAGCACTCTCAGCCCTTGTTCCCAGGGCTGGGCATGTTTCTGCCCTTTGTGCTTCTAATACTGCAAATTTCAAGCCATCCCTGCTTGTGCATGCATAACTGCAGTTCCTGGGTCCAGTCAGGGTGATGGACTAAAGTCCTTTCCCTGCCACTACCAGTCAGTGAACTTGTGCCTGGTGCCAAGCAGGGAATGCTTTTGCACTCCTGTGGTATTTCACCTTCCCGGCACCAGCACTTATGGTAGCTCTCCCCCGCTTCCATTTATCTTCTGATATCTGTCCACAGAATCATGGCTTTCTGCTTCGTAACTTGAGACAAACCATCAGAGGTATTCTGTTTTGTAGGAATCTAGATATATCATCTTATATCTTAGGCTGATTTTGTGTGTGTTCAGAATGGCCTGGTAGATATCCATCTCAATTGAGGGAGCCAGCTGAAATTGTGTCCTTTACTCCTCCACCATCTTTTTCCCTTTCCAGATATATATTCTTACTTCTCAGGCTGATTTTGTGGGTATTCAGAATGTTTGGTAGATATCCAGCTAAGTTCAGGAGACCAGTTGAAACAGGGTCCCCTACTTATCCATATCTTGCCTCTCTCTATTTTTTTTTTTTTTTGTAGTGCTGTTGTCTGGTGTTATTATGAGGTAAAACTGGCCTTATGCAATGTGTTTGGAAGCTTTTTTCCTTTTCTATTTTTTTGAATAGTTTGAGAAACTAGGTATTTTCTCTTTAAATTTTTGATAAAATATTCATGTGAATCCATGTGGTCCAATTCTTCTGTGTATTGGTAGTTTTTTGATTATCAATTAAATTTCATTTCTTGTAATCTATATGTTCAGACTTTCTTTTTCTTCCTGATTCAGTTTTAGAAGGTTGTATGTTCCTAGGAATTTATCTGTTTCTTCTATATTATCCAGTTTGTTGGCATATATTTTTTATATTATTTTCTTATAATCTGCTATATTTCTATGGTATCAGTTTTCATTTATCTCTTTTCTGATTTTATTTTTTGGGCCTTTCTCTTTTTTATTGATGAGTCTGGCTAAATGTTTATCAATTTTGTTTATATTTTCAAAGATTTACCTTAAATTTAATTAATTTTTCCTTTTGTTTTACACATTCTGTGTCCTTTATTTCTGCTCTCATCTTCATTATCATCTTCCTTCTACTCACTTTGGGTTTTTGGTATAATGTTAGATTGTCATCTGGAAAATTATCAGTCCTTCAAATATGAATGATAATCTTGATGGGTAGAGTTCTCTTGATGTGTAGGTTTTTCCCTTTCGGTCCTTCCTCATGGACTGTAAAATCCCTGTTAACAATCTGTTGATAACCTTATATTATTCTTGTAGGTAAATTTTTGTTTTTGCTGCTTTTAAAATTATCCCTTTAAATTTTGATTTGAGTCTTTAATTTCACATATGGGTGAAATCATATGCTATTTTTCTATCTCTAACTGACTTATTTCACTTAGCATAATGCATTCTAGCTCCATCAGTGTCATTTCAAATTGCAAGATATCATTCTTTTCGATGTCTGAGTAATATTCCAGTGTATACTACTTCTTTATGCATTCATCAGTCAATGAACATTTGGGCAATTTCCATAATTTTGCTATTGTTGATAATGCTGCTATAAACATCAGGGTGCATGTGTCACTTTGAATCAGTATTTTTGAATCCTCTGGGTAAATACCTAGTAGTGCCAACTGCTGGAGGATAGGGTAGTTCTATTTTCAACTTTCTGAGAAATCTCCATACTATTCTCCAGAGCAACTTCAACAGTCTTCATTCCCAACAACAGTGCAGAAGGCAGAACAGCTACTTCTAAACTTGGTGATGTGATGTTTCTAAGAAGTTTCTGTGGCTGAGGTCGAAGAGGTTGCTGCCTGTATTCTCAAAGATTTTGATGGATTCCTGTCTCACGTTGAGGTGTTTCATCCTTTTTGAGTCTATTTTTGTGTGTGCTGTAAGAAAATGGTCCAGTTTCATTCTTCTTCATGTGACTGTCCAAGTTTCCCAATGCCATTTGTTGAAGAGATAGTCTCTTTTCCATTGGACATTCTTTCCTGCTTTATTAAAGATTAGTTGATCATAGAGTTAAGGGTCCATTTCTGGGCTCACTATTCTGTTCCACTGATCTATGTGTTTGTTTTTGTGCCAGTACTATACTGTCTTGATGAAGACAGCTTTGTAATAGAGCTTGAAGTCTGGAATTGTGATGACACCAACTTTGATTTTCTTTTCCAACATTCCTCTGGCTATTCAAGGTCCTTTCTGGTTCCATATAAATTTTAGGATTATTTATTCTATTTTCTTGAAAAAAGAAAGGATGGTATTTTGCTGTGTATTGCATTAAATGTGTAGATTGCTTTAGGTAGCATAGACATTTTCACAACATTTGTTCTTCTAATCCATAAGCATGGAAAACTTTTCCATTTCTTTGTGTCTTTCTCAATTTCTTTCATGAGTACTTTATAGTTTTCTGAGTACAGATTTTTTACTCTTTGGCTAGGTTTATTCCTAGGTGTCTGATGGTTTGGGGTGCAATTGTAAGTGGGATCGACTCCTTAATTTCTCTTTCTTCTGTCTTGTTGTTGGGGTACAGAAATGCAGCTGATTTTGTGCATTGATTTTATATCCTGACACTTTACTGAATTCCTGTACAATTTCTAGAAGTTTTGGAGTGGACTCTTTTGGGTTTTCCACATAAAGTATCATATCATCTGCAAAAAGTGATAGTTTAACTTCTTCTTTGCTGATTTGGATGCCTTTAGTTTCTTTTTGTTGTCTGATTCCTGAGGTTAGGACTTCTAGTACTGTATTGAATAGCAGTGGTGATGGTGGGCATCCCTACCGTGTTTCTGACCTTAGGAGAAAATCTCTCGGTTTTCTGCATTGACAATGACATTTGCTGTAGGTTTTTTGTTTGTTTGTTTGTTTTGTTTTTCATAGATGGCTTTGATGATATTGAGGAATGTTACCTCTATCCCTACACTTTGAAGAGTTTTATTCAAGAAAGGATATTGTACTTCGTCAATTGTTTTTTTTCAGCATCTGTTGAGAATATCATATGGTTCTTGTTCTTTATTTTATTAATTTATTGTATCACATTGATTGATTTGTGGATGTTGAACCAAAATTGCATGCCAGGAATTTATCTCACTTGGTCATGGTGAATAATCCTTGTAATGTACTGTTGGATCCTACTGGCTTATTGGATCCTCCTTGTAATGTACTGTTGGATCCTACTTTGGTGAGAATTTTCTCATCTCTGTTCATCAAGGATATTGGTTTGTAATTCTCTTTTTTGACGTGGTTTCTGTCTGGTTTTGGGTTCAAGGTAATGCTGGATTCATAAAATGAATTTGTAAGTTTTCTTTCCATTTCTATTTTTTGGAAGAGTTTTAGGAGAATAGGTTTTAATTCTTCTGTAATTGTTTGGTAGAATTCCTCTGGGAAGCCGTCTGTCCCTGGGCTTTTGTTTGTTTGGAGATTTTTGATGACTGTTTCAATCTCCTTACTGGCTGTGGGTCTGTTCAGGTTTTCTATTTCTTCCTGGTTCAGTTTTGGTAGTTTAAACATCTCTAGGAATGCATCCATTTCTTCCAGATTGTCAAATTTGCTGGCGTATAGTTGCTTATAAAACGTTCTTATAATTGCTTGTATTTCTTTGATGTTGGTTGTGATCTCTCTTGTATCATCCATGATTTTATTTATTTGTGTCCTTTCTCTTTTCTTTTTGATGAGTCTGGCCAGTGGTTTATGAATCTTAATAATTCTTTCAAAGAATCAGCTTCTAGTTTTTTGTTTTTTTCTACTGTTCTTATGGTTTCTATTTCATTGATGTCTGCTCTGATCTTTATTATTTCCTTCTGCTGGGTTTAGGTTTTCTTTGCTATTCTTTCTCCAGCTCTTTTAAGTGTAAGGTTTGGTTGTATACTTGAGACTTTTCTTGTTTCTTGAAAAAGGCTTGTATGGTTATATATTTTCCTCTCAGGACTGCTTTTTCTGTGTCCCACAGATTTTGAACTGTGTTTTCATTATCATTTGTTTCCATGAATTTTTTCAATTCTTTTTTAATTTTCTGATTGACCCATTCATTCTTTAGAGGATGCTGTTTAGTCTCCATGTATTTGGGTTCTTTCCAAATTTCCTCTTGTGATTGAGTTCTAGCTTCAGAGCACTGTGGTCTGACCATATACAGGAAATGATACCAATTTTTTGGTACCAGTTGACACCTGATTTCTGTCCCAGGATGTGCTCTCTTCTGCAGAATGTTCCATGTGCACTAGAAAAGAATGTGTATTCTGTTGCTTTGGGATGGAATGTTCTGAATATATCTGTGATGTTGATCTTGTCCAGTGTGTCATTTAAGGCCTTTATTTCCTTGTTTTTCTTTTTCTTGGATGATATGTCCATTTCAGTGAGGGGAAGTTTAAGTCCCCGACTATTATTGTATTATTGTCAATGTGTTTCTTTGATTTTTTTTTAACGATTATATTTATTTATTTGACAGAGAGAGATCATAAGTAGACGGAGAGAGGGGCAGGCAGAGAGAGAGAGAGGGAAGCAGGCTGCCTGCTGAGCAGAGAGCCCGATGTGGGACTCGATCCTAGGACCCTGAGATCATGACCCGAGCCGAAGGCAGCGGCTTAACCCACTGAGCCACCCAGGCGCCCTGTTTCTTTGATTTTGTTATTAATTCTTTATATACCTGGCTGCTCCCATGTTAGGGGTATAGATATTGAAAATTGTTAGATCTTCATGTTGGACAGGCCCTTTGAGTATAATATAGTGTCCTTCCTCATATCTTATTATAGTATTTGGCTTAAAATCTAATTGATCTGATATAAAGATTGCCATCCCAGCTTCCCAGATTTGTTTTCATGCCATTAGCATGGTAAATCATTTTCCACTCTCTCACTTTAAATCTGGATGTGTCTTTGGGTCTTAAATGAGTTTCTTGTTGACAGCATATTGATAGATTTTGTTTTTTTATCCATTCTGTTACGCTGTGTCTTTTGGTTGTGGCATTTAGCCCATTTACATTCAGAGTAACTATTGAAAGATATGAATTTAGTGCCATTGTATTGCCTGTAAGGTGACTGTTCCAGTGTATTGTCTCTGTTTCCTTCTGGTCTACTACCGTTGGGCTCTCTCTTTGCTTAGAGGACCCCTTTCAATATTTACTGTAGGGATGGATTGGTGTTTGCAATTTCTTTTAATTTTTGTTTGTCCTGGAAGCCTTTTATCTCTATTTTTATTTTCAATGACAGCCTGGCTGGATATAGTATTCTTGTCTGCACATTTTTCTCTTTTAGTGCTCTAAACATATGATGCATTCCTTTCTGACCTGCCAGGGCTCTGTGGATAATTCTGTTGCCAATCTAATATTTCTACCATTATATGTTACAGACTTCTTGTCCTGAGCTGCTTTTAGGATTTCCTTTTTACCACTAAGACTAGTAAGTTTTACTATTAGATGATGGGGTGTTGACCTATTTTTATTGATTATGAGGTGGGTTCTCTGTGCCTCCTGGATTTTGATGTTTGTTCCTTTTGCCAAATTAGGGAAATTATTTATTATAATTTGCTCCAATATACCTTCTTCCCTGCTCTCTCTTTCTTCTTCTTCTGCAATCCCAATTATTCTAATATTGTTTCATCTTACATTATCACTTATCTCTTGAATTCTCCCCTCATAGTCCAGTAGTTGTTTGCCTCTCTTTTTCTCAGTCTCTTTATTCCCTGCCATTTGGCCTTCTCTATCAGTTATTCTCTCTTCTGCCTCATTTAACCTGGCTTTAAGAGCCTCCATTTTTTATTGCACCTCATTAATATATTTTTTAAAATTTTCAACTTGGTTAGACTTTAGTTCTTTTATTTCTCTAGAAAGGGATTTAATTTCTCCAGAAAGGGTTTCTCTAATATATTCCATGACTTTTTTGAGCCCAGGTAGCACCTTGATAATCGTCATTCTGAACTCTAGTTCTGACATATTACCAGTGTCCATATTGATTAGGTCCCTAGCCATCAGTACTGCTTCTTCTTTTTTTTTTTTTTTTTGTGGTGAGTTTTTATTCCTTGTCATTTTATCAAGATAAGAATATATGAATGAGAGAATAAAATACTAAAAGGGTGGCAGAGAC
>NC_081575.1:73054155-73056879 GCF_022355385.1 Mustela nigripes | reverse complement strand
AAATTCTAAAAAAGGAATTGATAAGATAAGTTTGTTGGAAAAAGAAAGAAGAAAAATAAAAGGCTGGGGGGGGGTGGTTGGGTGGGGAGAATATGCTCATGCTGGAGACTAGAACAAAGCCCTGTGCTAGGTTTAGGTTATACTTTGATCTACTAGAAGAACCTTTATCCCAAATGTTTTTAGAAGAAAAAACCTGTGCATATACAGAAAATAAGGTTAAATACAATGAAGGATAAAATATGACTATAATAATGAAGGTTTAAAAATAAATTTTTAGAAAGGTATTGTTAAGATAAACTAGTTTAAAAACACTAAAAGAGAAAAGAGGAAAAGTAAAAAAAAATAGAATGGGAAAAAATAAAATTAAAAAATTTAATGTAACTTTGCAAGATTAAGGGATCATGAAGAGAAAGCCATGAACTCCATGCATTGCTTTCCCCTAGCTCTGAAGTTCCCCTGTTCTCCTTAGTCTTGCTGGATGTTCTTGCTGATCTTCTGGGGGAGGGGTCTATTGTAGTGATTCTCAAATGTTTTTGCCTGAGGAAGAATTGCACCACCCTTGTCAGGGGCCAGACTAGGAAATCTGCTTGAGTTCACTTTCAGGAGTTTTGTTCCATGAACGCTTTCGCCAGATTTCTGGAGGACAAGAATGAAAATTGTGGCTTCCCAATCTCCAGTCTAGAGGAGTCAAGAGCTTGGGGCCCCACTCTTCAGTGCACCCTCAGAGAAAAGGGGTCTATCACTCCTTTTTTCCTTGTCTCCAGCCACGTTCTTGGCTCACCCAGCCTGTGAACAAGAATTTCTGTCTCTGGAACACAGCCCTGTTTGGAGTCTCTAAACCCAGCAGATTTCTGTCTTCAGAGGAGGAAGGTGAGTCTCCCTAGATCTGCCACTTGTGGGGTCCATGCTCAAAGAGCAGTGGTATGACTGTTTGATGTATCACAGTTTAAGGTAACCCTGAGCTGAGAGCTCATTCCTTGGCTCTGTCTATGTAGTCAGCTTCCCTGTACTGATACCTGGGAGCTGTGCCACACTCAGACACCCCCAGTCTTTCAGTGACCTCGTGGGTCCTGAGACCACACTGTCCCTGTGTGGGCTACACCCCCACTTAGCCTCGGGAGCAATGTTCCCCCATGGAACAGACTTCTGAAAGTTCTGATTTTGTGATCCACTTCTCTGCAGCTTGCTGGGAGCCAGCCCCTCCCCCCTTGGTCTGTCTTCCCTGTTGCTTCAGATTTGCTTGTCTGCATGTCCTGCCTTCCAGAAAGTGGTCGATTTTCTGTTCCTAGAATTGATGCTCTTCTTCTCTTTGATCTCCTGTTGAGTTTTTGGTGTTTGGAATTGTTTGATAACTATCTAGCTGAACTCCTGCAACCTGATGTCATTTCAGTCTGCTAATCCTCTGCCATCTTGCCTCTCTTCCCAAAAACGATTTTTAAAAACTGGTTTGTTGAGTTTGAGGAGCTCTTTATAGATCCTGGATATCAACCTTTTGTCTGTACTGTCATTTGCAAATATCCTTTCCCATTCTATGGGTTGCCTCTTTGTTTTCTTGACTGTTTCCTTTGCTGTGCAGAAGCTTTTTATTTTGATGAAGTCCCAAAACTTTATTTTTGCTTTTGTTTCCTTTGCCTTTGGAGACATATCTTTAAAGAAGTTGCTGTGGTTGATATCGAAGAGATTACTGCCTATGTTCTCCTCTAGGATTCTGTTGAGGTCTTTTATCCATTTTGAGTTTATCTTTGTGTATGGTGTAAGATAATGGTCGAGTTTCATTCTTCTATATAGCTGTCCAGTTTTCCCAGCACCATTTATTGAAGAGACTGTCTTTTTCCCACTGTATATTTTCTCCTGTTTTGTTGAAGATTACTTTCCCATGGAGTTGAGGGTCTGCAAAACAGACAATCATATCAAAAAATGGGCAGAAGATATGAACAGACACTTCTCCAATGAAGACATACAAATGGCTAGCAGACACATGAAAAAATGTTCATCATCACTAGTCCTCAGGGTGATTCAAATTAAAACCACATTGAGATATCATCTTACACCAGTTAGAATGGCTGAAATTAACAAGACAGGAAACAACATGTGTTGGAGGGGATGTGGAGAAAGGGGAACTCTCTTACACTGTTGGTGGGAATGCAAGTTGTTGCAGCCTCTTTGGAGAACAGTGTGGAGATTCCTCAAGAAAATATAAATAGAACTTCCCTATGACCCTGCAATTGCACTCCTGGGTATTTACTCCAAAGATAAAGATGTCGTGAAAAGAACGGCCATCTGTACCCCAATGTTTATTGCAGCAATGGCCACGGTCGCCAAACTCTGGAAAGAACCAAGATACCATTCAATGGACGAATAGATAAGGAAGATGTGGTCCATATATACTATGGAGTATTATGCCTCCATCAGAAAGGACGAATACCCAACTTTTGTAGCAACATGGACGGGACTGGAAGAGATTATGCTGAGTGAAAAATTGAAAAAAAATTTTTCAAAATTGATAAAAATTCTTTCTTTCTTTCTTTCTTTCTTTCTTTCTTTCTTTCTTTCTTTCTTTCTTTCTCTTTCTTCTCTCTGTCTTTGTTCCTTCCTCCTTTCTTTCTTCCTTTCTTTCCTCCCTCTCTTCTCTCTCTCTTTCGCTCTCTCTACCTTTCCTTTTATTTCCTTTTAGGTCAGTGTTCTTTGTTTTATATCCTGCTGTCATTTTTTTTTTTTTTTTTT